>NC_049213.1:13690113-13805113 GCF_013347855.1 Anguilla anguilla
CAGCAGGTGGGTAAACAGGCTGTGCTCAGGCAGGACAAAGGGGAGCCAGGCACACGCAGGCACACGCAGGCACAAACGCACGCACAACGCACGCACAGCGGCGAATAGACAAACACGGATTCGATTTCATTTTCGTATTATTACTATACGCGCTCAAATACGCACATGTACACGCAAGTGCAGATATGGACACACACACACACACACGCAGACACACGCACACACACTCACACAAACACACACGCACTCACTCACTCACACACACACACACACACACACACACAGACCTGGAGGGTCTTCCACATTCCCGCTATCACTTCTTACTTTAAAAAATTTTTTTTTTTTACTTTTTAGTCCTGTGGTGAGTCTGGAGGAATAAAATCAAAAGCTAAGTCCAAAATGAAAATTGTTGACTGTATTTACAAATATGATTTTTATTAGCATCATTGCAGTAGCAATGTGTGTGCTTGTGTGCGTGTGTGTATGCGTGTGTGTTTATATGTGTGTGTGTGTGTGTGTGTACATGTATGTGTATGTTTGTATATGTGTGTGTGTGCATGCGCACGTGTGTGTATGTTTGTGTTTGTGTGTGTGTGTGTGTGTGTGTGTGTGTGTGCCTGTGTGTTTGTGTGTGTGTGTGTGTGTGCATGCGCACGTGTGTGTATGTTTGTGTGTGTGTGTATGCCTGTGTGTTTGTGTGTGTGTGTGTGTGCGTGGGGCTTTCTAAAACACATCTGAGCATTTGAACTGAAGGAAACACCCTAACTGGTGTCAGTATTGCATGGTTTTCCCACTGAAAGGGCTGCTGACAGCCCGGACGGCAGCGCCGGGTGGAAACCGAAAGGGGATTCCTGGGAGGAAAGCAGCTGGAGGCGCAGCGAGCGGGTACGACAGAGCAGGCGCTCAGCCAGAGCGCCCGCGCCGGCACCCCCCCCCGCCGGCCTGGCGCAGTGGTACGGCTCGGCTGCTTCTGAAAGGACACCATTTCCTGTCAATCTGTGCTGCTGGCCGGGACTCTCCGTAAACACGCGCGTGTGGGCGAGCTGCGACGTGCGCGCGCAGACTGGCACGCTCGCACGCGTGAGAGCTCCAACGCACACACGCACGCACACTTCATTTTCTCCTTTTCTGCTTTAAAAAAAAAAAAAAAAATCTCCACTCTTTTATTTTTCTATTACCCAACCCCCTCCCTCTTGTACGTCCTGGAGTACTTCTACATGTCATACATGCCTATCTATCTATCTATTATTGATTTTGTTGTCACGCGACCGAAATAATGAGATAATTCTCGGAACCCCGCCCCCTCCCTCCCCCCAGCCCCCGCCCCCCCGCCCCACAGCCTGTGGCTGCGCTGCTTACCCACAACATCTCATTTTCAATTATTCAGAGACTTCTCACCTCGAACCCCCCTCCCAGGGCAGGCTTTATCAATAGGCCTGAGGTGCTTAGCAGGCCAAACGGCTCTAGGAGCAGATCCAGCCCGGCCGGGGCAGTTGCGGTTGGAGGTCTGGGGGTGTTGGTGGGTGGAGGTTTTGGAAGTCCTTTGTCGGTACTGAGCGTTATGCCAGCGCTTGTGCAATCTTATTGTGTTGCCAACAGGGCTTATGGTTCACGGTATTGTAAGTGAGGTCGGTGGAACTCTCGTCTTCTCTCTCGTTCTCTCTCTGCCCACTACCCTCTGCTCTGCAGCAGGCTTCAGTGCACTCTCTCTTCTCCTTTTCTCTCTCTCTACCTCTCTCTGTTTCTCTCTGTCATTGAATGACTCACTCTCACACGCACGTGAGTGTGCACGAGCTCACCCACAGAAACATGGTCTTCTTTCTGATTCAGTACCTATCTCTCATTCACCCCATTTACTCACACACACACACACACACACACACACACACTCTCGCTCTCGCTACAATCGCCCAAATTCTTAATTCAATAAGGCTTTTATTGGAATAGCCTCCAGACCGCGTTATTATTGTCTGAACTGGTACACGCTGTACCGCTCGCTCTTCCCCTTCCTCTCTCTCCCTCTCTATTCCCTGCTCTCCCTTTCCTCCCTCTCTCCCCCAGCCGCTCCTTTGAAGACACAGGCTCTTGTACAGGAACTTGTTACATGCTGGATGCCCTTGAGTGACACATTTCAAGGGACACGGTTTGGCTTGACTGTACAGAACGAACAAAGGGATACTAATGGGTGGGCGTGTGCATGTTTGTGTGTGCATGAATCCCTTTGTACTTTGTATGCATAAGTGTGTGTGTGTGTGTGAGGTTGTGTGTGTGTGTGTGTGTGTGGAGGGAGTGTTTGTGTGTGGACACATGCCTTTGTGTATATGTGCATGCGTGTGCACATTTGTATGGGTGTGAATTTGTGTGTGTTGAGTTTGTGTGCATACATCTATGTGTGTGTTTGTACTCACTTGTGACTGAGAAAGAGAGAGAGAGAGTGTGTGTATGTGCGAGTGTTTTACCCCCAGTTTCATCTCCATCTTTGACCCAACACTTCCTCACCTGTTTCTCCAGACTATCACAGTCTCTTTGTCCTGTGCATATGGCTTCTAGCTCTCATAGCGCAATGCAATAGCACAGTTCCCTGTGTGCATTGGCTCCTTCTGTTACACTAAACCAAACGCCTCCAATGCCAAGAAACATAGTCCAGTAAGTTTGGACACTCAATACACACATTCTACACACTGTTGACCCCACCCCCTCTGCCCCCCCCCCCCCCCATCTTTCCTATTCTTTCCTTGCCTGTTCAAGAAGGCTGAACTCTGGAAGAAACCCCCACTGGGCCACTGACGTTCCCCCCAAACTTATCCTGCCCTCTACTGCACCCCCCTCTCTCTCTCTCTCTCTCTCTCTCTCTCTCTCCACAGCTCTTTTCCTCCTCTCTTCGGACTTCACCCCTCTCACGTTCTCATTATCTAGTAGTATCTGTCGGTCCGTGGTCTTCCCGTGTTCAGTTTGTAGGCCCGTGTTTCGATTCCCTCCCCGCTACGCTTCCAGGCTCCCTCGCTCTGAGGAAAACGAGTCAAGAACCTGAAGGAGTCGCCCTCACGCCATTCCGCTGCCGTTTGCTCTTCCACCTTTTCACGCTCACCTGCCCCCCCCCGACCCCCCCACCACCCCGTTTTGGATGTGGAGGTGGGAGACAGTCATGTACGGGGTGATGTTTCAGTGGGACACCAGAGGAAAAATAAAGTTTCACTCCCTCCCTCTCCTTTCTCTGTTTTTCTCTCACACATGCTTCCCCCTCTCCTTCCCTCCCTAGCCATTCTCCCCTCTTCTCTCTTTTTCAAGGGTTCAAAGGATTCAAACGGGTTTTTTTGGAAGACAGAACTTATCCACTGCTGCCAAAACTTTTTACAAAAAGAAAAATATAAACCCAAATCTCCTCCCTTTGTAAAACGAAGTACCAGCAAAAAGAAAATAAAGGATAATTACAATAAAAAGCCATACGGTTGAACAATCTGCACTGAAACAGTTAGAACAAAAAACACAAAACGTTTCTAGAAAAGAACATTTTGCAAATCTTACTCTCTGTCTCCCCCCATCTTTTCCTCTGCCTCCTTCAATTTACTTCCCACTCTTCCTCCCTCTCTCTCTCTCTCTCTCTCTGTCCTGGTGTGGAGCTGTGGAGACTCAGCCAGGAAAGACCTCCTCTCCATACTCCACACCTTGAGACAATTATACCCCCCCCCCAAACCCCCCCAGCCTCAGGCCTGTGGAACAGAGAGAAAGAGAGAGAGAGGGAGAGAGAGGGAATGCAGACAGGAAAAAGGAGGCCCATTATTCCTCTCTCCACCCCTACCCCCCCCCCCCCCCACCCCCCGCTTGGCGCGCGCTGACAATAATACACTTCTGTGAGCGAGCTGCAGACAGGGACACGGCGGCCCCTCGGAGAGGACCCTGACCGGGCCGCTGCCAGCAGCGCCGCCGCCGCCGCCGCCCACGCCGACGGGTAACCAAACAACCGCCACTCCCCTCCTCTCTTTCCGCGGAAAAAGAACAGAGGAGCCGCCGCCGCCCGTTACGCGGGCCTCCGGGGCGTCCCCGCCGCGGGACCCCGAGGAGACGCACGCCCCCTCTCCCCCAGACCCCCTGGAGCTCAGGTTACCGACTTACCCCAACCCTCCCCCCCCCCCCCCGCCATTCCTGGGACAGGCCCTCACAAAAACCTGCACGTCCCGCTCCAGCGCCACCGTGACCGGAGCTGGGTGGGTGGGGGGGTGGGTGAAGTTGGGATGGGGTGTCAAAAGGGGGCTCCTGTGTAAAGTCTTTAAAAAACACACACCGGAACACCCCGCCCTCCACCCTGCATCCCCTTGCTGCGCACCAAAGTCCGGTTATTATCATGTCACATGATCTGCGATGAAGCGTAAGAGGAGCCGCCATCTTAGTTTTGGCCCCAACCCAGCTCATCTCAGCAAGTATGAAATACCATATAAATCCCTTTCACCCTCCAACATTCAGAATCTGTTAAGTCAACATGCGAAGAACAGGCCACTGTGCCCTTCGCACCAAAGTCTAACTTTCGCTGGGCTTAACAAAAAGACAAAGTCACATTCCATCTGTGACATCCACACCCCCCCCCCCAATCCACGCTGTCACCAGTGTGACTTTTTCCCCGCTAAGCTGTCCCCCTTCGCGTGTGATCTCTGACGTATCGTGACAGAGGTGAGTTTCGAATTCCCTTCCGCGTTTGCGGACCACCCTGGGTGGCCGAGCCGCTGGGGAACAGGAAAGATGAAAATATTGTTCCACTCTTTCCCTCGAATCAGCTCCAACATTTCCCCCCCAAAGCGGCCTCAAAGCACTTTTTCTGTTTTTATTCCTAGGAGAAATGTCCATTGTGAACGTCGCTATGACGACCGCATTGTTTATAGCGCTACACAAATGAAGACTGGTTGGTTGATTGACTAAAATCAACTGAGAGGAACGTTGGGTAGGGGAAGGACTTAAAAGTTACATTCCAACTCCGAGAACCATAATCATCATGAAATGGTACGACACTTCTTTTTGAAAACAGGAAACGGTCGTTCCCAGGACAACTCACCTAACTGTCCATCTTTTTGGTTTCGCATTATCCAGTTATAAAACTTGGTATTTACTGAAGCGATTCAGGTCGGGCATCTCACTCAAATGTAGAATACCGGTGCCCTCACCTGTGATTTGAACCTGCAACCTTCAGGGTCACAGGCTCAACTCATTATCCATTAGGCCAGAGGCGGGTGACCCTGGTCCCCGAGCACCAGAGATGTCTCTGCTTCATGTCTCTGACGCTCCGGGCCCAGGGCTGTCTACCTCTCCGCTACACCGCACTGCAAAAGCACTGCGTGCACTCAGAGACCCATAAAAGCAATGTGAAGGGTTTTCACATTCTCACACCATCATTATGAAGACCTGAAATGCACTGTCAGCGTCCCGGAGAAGCCCTGGAGCACCAGTAACTCTGGTCTGACAGGAGAACATTTAAATACTCCAACATCCACGTTGACCCAAAAAATAAAGGCATTCATGTTTTAATTTCCATTTCCAGAATATATGACTGGACAAAAGGCTAATGTGACAAAGAACTTTAATTACCTTAATTACCTAATTACAAAGCAAACAAATTGCACTATTGTAATCAAAATTGGTTTAAAAAAATGTACAAAAATTCTTTAAATCATTCAATAGACAATGGAAAAAGTCACAATAATGAACGAAACTCTTTTCAACCTGAGATGATAAAAGAAAATCATATTTACTAAATAACAAAAGAGTGCAATAATAAAGGGTGTAATAATGGCAAAAAATGAAGATTTAATTCACTCAGAGTTTGAATTGAACACAGTTAATAAAATGAGTAAAGTTTCATAAAGATGTACACTCTCAATAGGTTTAGGGAACTTCAAAATCTTAATCTGCCTGCTTGCTTTCATGGCTGTGGAGTTGGTTTCACAGCAGGGTTGCATGCATATTTTTATTTTTTTTTGAAAGGCACAAAGCCAGCTTCAGCTCGCAGAGAACTGCCACCTCTCCTCCAGTTCCGCTGGACCCCGCCCACTCAGGGCACCCCCCTCCCCCTTCCCCCCCCCGGCGGAAGCCCCGCCCACCTGCGTCTCCCATTGGCCGGCCCTCGTCCGGCTGGTGCCCACTCGTGCCTGCCGGGACAAAAGGCCCAGCCCCCCCCCCCCGCGGACCCGGCCTCTCTGTCTTCATATGTCATCGCATGTGATCGCCCACGCTCCTCCCATTCCCCCTCTCTCTCTCTCTCTCTCTCTCTCTCTCTCTCTCCGCTCCTCTCCCTCCCTCCCTCCCTCTCTCTCCCTCCCTCCCTCTCTCTCTCTCTCTCTCTCTCTCTCTCCCCGCTCCTCTCCCTCTCTTCCTTTCCCTTTCAGTGCTTCTTCTGACGTTATGCAAAAGAAGCAACAGGGTGGGTAACGGCTGAATGAAAACGGAAGGCCTCGTTAAGCTCTGAGGCTGGTTGCGATCGAGCGCGGGTCCTCCCGACGCTGCAGGGCAGAGAAAGGGGGCCGCACGCCAGCGACTTTCACCACTCTGATACCCGCCCGCCTCGCAGTCACACCGCTCCTCTCACAATGACTGCTGCACAGCCTCGCCAGCGCTCTCACCTCCGCTGTGACTTTCTCTTACAGGAAAGCGAAAGAAAAATAATGAGCGAGTGATCTGGAGGCCTAACGTTGGGTTGGGGTGTGTGTGTGTGTGAAAGGATGGAATACATGAAAATCTGCAATATGTTAATGTGGAAAAAAAAAAGTGTGAGGACCTCGAAAAGTGTGTGTAAGTGTGTGTGTGTGTGTGTGTGTGTATGGGTGTGTGTGTGTGTGTGTGTGTGTGTGTGTGTGTGTGTGTGGTGTTCGGATGATTTTAGCGATATGGAACTGTGAGAACAGAGGAGCTGAGAGACTTGGCGAGGGGAAGGACTTGTGAGAGGGGCGAGGTCTGAGAAGAGGGAGAGCGCTTTCTCACTGACACTTTTACTCAATCTCTCACGCACTGACTCAGCAGCAAGCCTGCACACACAGAAACATCCACACGCACTGACTCAGTAGCAAGCCTGCACACACAGAAACATCCACACGCACTGACTCAGGAGCAAGCCTGCACACACAGAAACATCCACACGCACTGACTCAGGAGCAAGCCTGCACACACAGAAACATCCACACGCACTGACTCAGGAGCAAGCCTGCACACACAGAAACATCCACACGCACTGACTCAGTAGCAAGCCTGCACACACAGAAACATCCACACGCACTGACTCAGTAGCAAGCCTGCACACACAGAAATATCCACACGCACTGACTCAGGAGCAAGCCTGCACACACAGAAACATCCACACGCACTGACTCAGGAGCAAGCCTGCACACACAGAAACATCCACACGCACTGACTCAGCAGCAAGCCTGCACACACAGAAACATCCACACGCACTGACTCAGGAGCAAGCCTGCACACACAGAAACATCCACACACACTGACTCAGTAGCAAGCCTGCACACACAGAAACATCCACACGCACTGACTCAGTAGCAAGCCTGCACACACACAAACATCCACACGCACTGACTCAGTAGCAAGCCTGCACACACAGAAACATCCACACGCACTGACTCAGTAGCAAGCCTGCACACACAGAAACATCCACACGCACTGACTCAGGAGCAAGCCTGCACACACAGAAACATCCACACGCACTGACTCAGGAGCAAGCCTGCACACACAGAAACATCCACACGCACTGACTCAGGAGCAAGCCTGCACACACAGAAACATCCACACGCACTGACTCAGGAGCAAGCCTGCACACACAGAAACATCCACACGCACTGACTCAGGAGCAAGCCTGCACACACAGAAACATCCACACGCACTGACTCAGTAGCAAGCCTGCACACACAGAAACATCCACACGCACTGACTCAGTAGCAAGCCTGCACACACAGAAACATCCACACGCACTGACTCAGGAGCAAGCCTGCACACACAGAAACATCCACACGCACTGACTCAGGAGCAAGCCTGCACACACAGAAACATCCACACGCACTGACTCAGTAGCAAGCCTGCACACACAGAAACATCCACACGCACTGACTCAGGAGCAAGCCTGCACACACAGAAACATCCACACGCACTGACTCAGCAGCAAGCCTGCACACACAGAAACATCCACACGCACTGACTCAGTAGCAAGCCTGCACACACAGAAACATCCACACGCACTGACTCAGCAGCAAGCCTGCACACACAGAAACATCCACACGCACTGACTCAGCAGCAAGCCTGCACACACAGAAACATCCACACGCACTGACTCAGTAGCAAGCCTGCACACACAGAAACATCCACACGCACTGACTCAGCAGCAAGCCTGCACACACAGAAACATCCACACGCACTGACTCAGCAGCAAGCCTGCACACACAGAAACATCCACACGCACTGACTCAGGAGCAAGCCTGCACACACAGAAACATCCACACGCACTGACTCAGTAGCAAGCCTGCACACACAGAAACATCCACACGCACTGAATCAGTAGCAAGCCTGCACACACAGAAACATCCACACGCACTGACTCAGTAGCAAGCCTGCACACACAGAAACATCCACACGCACTGACTCAGCAGCAAGCCTGCACACACAGAAACATCCACACGCACTGACTCAGTAGCAAGCCTGCACACACAGAAACATCCACACGCACTGACTCAGGAGCAAGCCTGCACACACAGAAACATCCACACGCACTGACTCAGCAGCAAGCCTGCACACACAGAAACATCCACACGCACTGACTCAGGAGCAAGCCTGCACACACAGAAACATCCACACGCACTGACTCAGTAGCAAGCCTGCACACACAGAAACATCCACACGCACTGACTCAGGAGCAAGCCTGCACACACAGAAACATCCACACGCACTGACTCAGGAGCAAGCCTGCACACACAGAAACATCCACACGCACTGACTCAGCAGCAAGCCTGCACACACAGAAACATCCACACGCACTGACTCAGGAGCAAGCCTGCACACACAGAAACATCCACACGCACTGACTCAGCAGCAAGCCTGCACACACAGAAACATCCACACGCACTGACTCAGCAGCAAGCCTGCACACACAGAAACATCCACACGCACTGACTCAGCAGCAAGCCTGCACACACAGAAACATCCACACGCACTGACTCAGCAGCAAGCCTGCACACACAGAAACATCCACACGCACTGACTCAGCAGCAAGCCTGCACACACAGAAACATCCACACGCACTGACTCAGGAGCAAGCCTGCACACACAGAAACATCCACACGCACTTGCACAAGCGCGCGCGCACACATACGCGCACACACACACACACGCACACACACACAGGCACATATGTGACATATATAAATACACACACAGGCCGAAGCACAGGCAGAAACCTGCGCGCGTGCGTACAAACGAGCACAGGCCCCAGCCAACTGTGGGCTGGTCTGCAGCCCGGTATTTCAGCTCCGCGTTTATATTAATAAATAATCTGGTACAATGCGCTGCCTGTGCCTCTCCAGCACCACAGTGACCTTCATTTCCCTGCACTCTTCTTTCTAAAACGGAGCGTTCAGCTCTGTAAGACTGCTGCTTCAATTTCATTTGAAGTCCCCTTCTACGTAGCTAATATAGCTTAACAGATGGCGGTCAGGCCTTATCTTGTGTGGAGATTGTTCAACCGTTAAGCTGAGTCTACACTGTCAGACCCATACTCTACTGTGCATGTTTGACCCTACTCTGAATGCACTCCACGTATCTGACTCCTGTGATACATACTCCAGTATTCATAGCTCCAGGAAGGTCCTGTAACAAATATGACAGGGACGTGTGTGTGTGTTTGCGTGCACGCGTGCGTGCATGTGTGTGTGGAACGTGGAAGCATAGTTAGTAAAACTAAAAGTTGCAAGTGTGAGGGGACCTCAACATGCTTTGTTCAGTCGGCATCTCAGCTAGTTCTCTTGCCGTCAGTCATTGTCCTGAAGTGTGTGTTTGTGTTTGTGTGTGTGCGTTTGTCTACGTGTTTGCATTTGTGTGTATACGTGTGTGCGGCGTGTGTGCTTGTTTGTGGGAAAATATTTTAAGTTCAATGCAATTTTCATTATTTACTTTTTTAAACATGTAACATGTCATTTGTAGTTCCATGTAATTTTAGAGAACATTACTGTCATTCAGTTTGAGAATGTTTACTTCCATTGTCAATGTGGCAAAGTTGCAATCCCTCTTACGTCCTGTGGGGGCAGAGAAGAGCTCTTTTCACAGAGCGTGGCACATATCAGACTGGAAGAACTTCAGCCTCAAAGCGCAGGATGTGCTCAGCTGGGTCTTCTCAGTGTAACTGAAAAGCACTGGTGTGACATTTCCGCACCAAACTGTGCTTTAGAAGCATCAGTGAAACGAGCCCTTCCCTGTCATTAAACAAAGCGACAGACGCCAAAAGGTCAAACCCGACTTGAACAACTTTAATGACTGTCGTTTAACGTCAGCGGATAAATTTGAAAGCAGGGGTGAATCTTCACTAGCTAATCACTAGAGGCTAATCCTCACTAACTGATCACCAGGGGTTAGTCTTTACTAACTACTCATCACAAAGGATCGTGTTTGACATGGGGCGTGCTATCAGATCTGTCACAGATGGAGATCGGGCCTTCACAGGCGCGCAGTGTTTTTGACTGTTATGCTCAATCTGCACTGTCTCACGCAGAACGGCCTGAGCTTCCTCTGCGCATCTGACCCGCGCTGACCGTGTGACACGGGTGAGATGTGACATCATCGCTGACTTCCTGCGCGATGCCCCCAACCCCGGGCAGGGAGGCGGAGCTTCCTCCCTTAAATAAGGCGATTTCATTGGCTAGTCTGTTTGGCCCCGGCGCGTTCCCTGGCCGTCCGGGCCTATCGGCTGCGCGCCGCGGGGGCGAACGTTTCGCTATTTCGGCGCGCCGCTCTCGAGCTCTCGACGGCCGCGCGAACCCGCGTCGGACGCGCCGATCCCGACGCTCGTTAAAAGCGGAGACGTTTCGCCGCGGGCCAGAGCGAGGTTCTTTACTGCTTCGCAGAAAGACGGCGCTCCTGTCAGATCGACCGAGGATAAGGGTTTCCAGGAGCAGTCTGAACCCAACGGCCAAGTCAACAAGCAGCATTGCTCGAAATCCTTTCAAAAATAAACCTATCGACATGTTGAACCTGTCGACATGTAGCAGGTCGCTGGAAGATACGGACTTGTACTGGAAAGTAAGGAAAGACACTGATTTACAGCCTTGAGTCTGTGAAAAAATGTGTAATGTTTAGAGCAAGGGACCTAAACTATATCAATGACAAGCAATGACACTGGAACAGCTCCCGTTTCCAAATTAAAGGATTTATATGACAAACAAAAAAATATGCTGTAAACACAGGAATTCTTTTTCCCTAGTCCTTTTGTTACACAACAGATTAAACACTCGAAAAACATTTTAAACAAATACAGATGCATTGCAAACAAAGCTTCAAAAACCTCAGTCTCAAAACTGCACTTTCTGCCTAGAACTTTTACATTTTCCCACACGAATTAGCATCACGTTAGAAAGACCAAGAGGGTGTTACCTTTGAATATAACCATTTTTGTTGGATTGGGCTGTTTTGAATTTTCCCGGTAGTCGCATAGAACTGCACCGTCGCACATACGCGAGTCTAGCGGCGTCTAGCAGTTAAGAGGAAACTCGGCCAACAGAGGGCATGTTGTGCTCGCTGTTCGCTGTGAGGGCTGCGCTGTACGATAGCGCGCCGCAGCGTGCTGAAAGGGCGTTTGCGCGAAGCAGAAATACACGCTGCGGGGAGAGGCCTGTCTGCACGGCGCCACGCTGCGGCGTCTGGGGCGGAGGCCGCTTCACTGGCGCGGGCTCGCTCAGCCACGCCGGTGTCACCTGACCAAAAAAACCCCCCCCCCGTCGGACGCGGGCCCGTCTTTACAGCCGGGGTGTCCTGGATCGAGCTCACGCTGGAGATCCAGAACACAGAAACTGGGGGGGGGGGCAGCTTTGGGGCGACCCAGGGCCCTGACGTGGGCCGAACAATGCCCCCCCGCCCCCCCAACCGCCCCACCCCTCGTCCCTGAGACAGAGAGGGAACACTTAAAGGTGTCGTTTCACAGTAAACGGCGATAGTGGCGATAAGAGCCACTCGGATAATGACAGGGACGAGAGATAACAGATCCCCGGCACAGACACCTCGGCGCTCTCTCTCTCTCTCTCTCTCTCTCTCTCTCACACGCACACGGTCGCGCACGGATGACAGTACATCACGCACCGGCGGCCGGCTAAAGATATGCGAGCGCATGACTTCGCACACGCATGTACGCCCTGCCGCAGGAGCGGTATGCACACGCATGCACATATGCGCACGCACACGCAGACGCCCACATGTGTCCACATGAATAGACACACGCATTCGCACAGGCACACGCATACGCTCACCCGCAGTTATGCAGACTCGTATGAGCACACGCTCACACGCAGAGGGGCTCGCACGCACACACTGTACACAGGCACGCTCGGACATAATCGAGGAGCGCACACAGGCACGCGGACATACCGAAATCACACAGATGTATGTGCGCACACGTACACGCATGTCTCAAGCACAGATCGTTCCCACATGCACCAATAGGTACACACACACACACACACACACATGTAAACACACACAAACACACATACACACGTCCACACACAGACGCACACGCGCAAACACACATACACACACACACACAAACACATACACACACATGCACACAGACGCATGCCCACACAAACGGCCACAGGTACACACGTCCACACACAGACGCACGCATGTAAACACACACAAACACACATACACACGTCCACACACAGACGCACACGCGTAAACGCAAACACACACGTCCCTCATCGTCGCGTTCGCTGACACAAGCGGGGACCACAGAATCAAGATCTTCAGGTTAGCCCCGTACCTGTCCGAAAATGCAGCCCGTTTACCTGCACGAGGCGCTGAGACACATCCCCCCCTCCCTCCCCCCCTCCCTCCCTCCCTCCCTCCTGTCTTTGTGCTAAACAGGTATTTCTGAACCTGCTGCCAGCGCTGTGGATGTGGGAGGTGCCGCTGGCCCGTCTGAGTGGCTTAGCGCTCAGGAGCCCCAGCCAACGGGGGCGGGGCTAAGAGCCATTCAGCACGGAGCTCAGATCGACAGAAGAATGCAACACTTTAAAGACCGGCTCCTTCGCGCCTGTTCTTTTGTGCAGGGCTTTGTCGCAGTCAAACCGGCAGACAGACGTCCCCGACTACAATGCAGGAGAAGGGAGAACCAGACTCCCGCCTTCGAAAACGGCTTCTCTGTCCTACTTGGTCGGACTTGTTTTTTTTAAAAAAATCTTTTTTTTCCCCTGTTTTTGCGAAGGTACACGCGCGTCTGTAAACGAACGCTGGAGCCCCAAGCCCTCGATGCTCTGTCGATTAATGACGGTTTGATGAACATGTTTGGCCCTGAACTCTGACCCAGTGCTTTGAAACCCCATGCTCGGCTTAATGTGAAAGGATGGAATACATGAAAATCTGCAATGTGTTAATGTGGAAAAAAAACAAAGTGTGAGGACCTCAAAAAGTGTGTGTAAGTGAGTGTGTGTGTGTGTGTGTGTGTGTGTGCGTCAATTGGCTATGGGAACTGCAGCGAAGCGTGAAAATTTCTTACTAAACCTGAAACTCACATTTCTCTAACTGCCAAATGGCGGAAAGTATAAACTCCCGAGAAGCCGCTGAGGCAGAAGCAAGGGCTCCACTCGATCTGCGGTTCATTCTGTGGCTCCCTCCTTTGCCCCCCCCCGCCCCCCCGCCCCCCCGCCCCCTCTCTGCGTTCTGCCCCCACGCAGTCCACACAGGATGTCCACGGGGTGCCTTTGAGAGCGCCGCCGCCGGCTCGGGTCATGACCTTCCACCACCCCGACCGATACAGGCGTCTGTCACTCTGAGCATCAATCTCTTCTCACCACTGTACTCGCGTGATTAATGAAATATCCTTAGAAGCACTTTAGCGAGTGAACGCTCTGGTGAGTGAATGTGTGTGTGTGTGTGTGTGTGTGTGCGTGCGCCTGTGTCTTGTGTATGTGTCTGTGTGTTCCTCTGTGTGCGTGTGTGTGTGTCTGTATGTGTGTGCGAGTGCGTGTCGATGTCTGTTTTAGGCATGTTTGTGTGTGTGTGCATGTGTGAGTGTGTCTTTGAGGGTGTGTGTGCGTGTGTGTGTGTGTGTGTGTGTGTGGTGTGGGGAAATAAGTGTGTATGTCTGTGTGTGTGGACACATTCTCAGATTCCTCTGTACTTCATGCTCAGCCTGGGGGCATTCTCTCTCTCTCTCTCTCTCTCTCTCTCTCTCTCTTCCGTAAATACCTTCAGGATTAGTTTGGGAGTGTGAGGAGGAGGTAGTGATTGACGTCTGAAAGGCTTAGGCAAGTCTCAACCAGAGGGAGACAGGGAACTAGGCATCCGGGGGGGAGGGGGAGGGGGGGGAACACAGGGGGAATTCTGGGCCTGCTTTACACCCATACAACCTCTGTCTCACCCCTATACAGTTACAAAATACAATAGCATACCTTTCCGAAGCCCTCTCCTCACTCAAAATCAGCCCTTTCCCCTCCTCGTCCCTGTAAGACAGCGTTAGCGTGCGGCGCTAAATAAACGGGAAGGCGGCGGACGCGGCTCCCTGGACGGGGCGCGCGATGCGCTAATGGCCCACCCTCCGGGACACGCCGCCGGGTCCCCGCTATTTCTGGGCCGCCGGTAATCAGTCACCGCCGGTCTCGCGCCCGCCTGCCTTTCCCTCGACGGCCTGGAGGGGGCGCATTTCGTAAGAGCGAGCAGAGGAAGGAGGAGGAGGGGGGGGGGGGGAGCGGGCGGGAGCGAATGTCAAAGGAGGGCAATTTTCGCGGCGCGGGGTGGGCTCGCAGACGGGCCGCTGGCCGCGCCGGGGGGCCATCGCGGGACCCTGCAGACGCTTTCGGAGCGCGCCTCGCCGCTGTGTGAGCCGGGACCGCCGGGGCGTGAGGCGGAGCCGCCTGAGCTAACGGCCCCCGACCCAGCCGCCGCGTCCCCACGAAACCGCCAGGCCAGCCTGCTGGCCGTCACCACGCTCATAACCCGATGCCGTTAATGGCTGCTTAACACGGTCGTGGATAACACTGAGAGCTGCTTAACACGGTCGTGGATAACACTGAGAGCTGCTTAACACAGTCGTGGATAACACTGAGAGCTGCTTAACACGGTCGTGGATAACACTGAGAGCTGTTTAACACGGTCGTGGATAACACTGAGAGCTGCTTAACACGGTCGTGGATAACACTGAGAGCTGCTTAACACGGTCGTGGATAACACTGAGAGCTGCTTAACACGGTCGTGGATAACACTGAGAGCTGTTTAACACAGTCGTGGATAACACTGAGAGCTGCTTAACACAGTCGTGGATAACACTGAGAGCTGCTTAACACGGTCGTGGATAACACTGAGAGCTGCTTAACACGGTCGTGGATGACACTGAGAGCTGCTTAACACAGTCGTGGATAACACTGAGAGCTGCTTAACACAGTCGTGGATAACACTGAGAGCTGCTTAACACGGTCGTGGATAACACTGAGAGCTGCTTAACACGGTCGTGGATAACACTGAGAGCTGTTTAACACGGTCGTGGATAACACTGAGAGCTGCTTAACACGGTCGTGGATAACACTGAGAGCTGCTTAACACGGTCGTGGATAACACTGAGAGCTGCTTAACACAGTCGTGGATGACACTGAGAGCTGTTTAACACGGTCGTGGATAACACTGAGAGCTGCTTAACACGGTCGTGGATAACACTGAGAGCTGCTTAACACGGTCGTGGATAACACTGAGAGCTGTTTAACACGGTCGTGGATAACACTGAGAGCTGTTTAACACGGTCGTGGATAACACTGAGAGCTGCTATCATAGACTGCGAAACGGGACCTCCTAACGCGGACTTCCATCCTACATGTTGTTACACCTGTAATCTGTTCTTTCTAGATTGTAACTTTTCTGTGTGTGTGTGTGTGTGTGTGTGTGTGTGTGTGTGCATATCTGTGTATCTCTGCGTGTGTGTGGGCATGTATGTGTGTGTTTGTGTGCACGTGTGTGCGCATACCCGTGTGTATGTGTACGTGTACGTGTGTGTGCCTACCTCACTCCCATTGTTCTCCTTCAGTTTTCACTCCCTCTTGCTCATGCACTTTTATCATCTCACCAGCTCTTTCCCCCTCCCTCTCTCCACTTTTCCCCCTCTCTGTCTCTCCCTTCCTTTCTCGGTGTGACGGGCAGCGGCACCGCCTGCGACCCGCGGGGGAAACTCTGACAGCTTCCTCCGCCCATTTCAACGCGCTCTGTTTTTTAAAAAACATTTCTTTTCCCCCTTTTTTTTAATGCCGTAGTTCCTTTGGAGCGCATAAAGGGCGCCTTGTTCCACGCCTCGTTCTACGCCTCGTTCCAGACATGAAAGCGGGCCGGCTTGGCGTGCTCGCCGCCAAGGCCACGAAAATGGAAAGTTTTTTTTTTTAAAAGAAGGCCCCTCTCTCCTCGTGAGACCACGGCAGGTCGCCGGCGTGATCTCAGAGCGCCTCCCGGCACAGCTTCCTCGGGGGGCTGGGTCTGTCCCCTCCCCGCTAACGCTAACGGCCGCGCTCGCGGTGGCAGCTGCGCTCCCTCTCACGGTACTGACCCATCTGAAGCCAACGCAACAGAGATTTCGCCCCAGCGAGGAGCATCTCAGACTCCTTCAAAATGGATCCTGGAGGAGCCCGACTACTACTAGAACCTAGCTGTCAGGCTCGCTTGCGCACCCGGACGTCCAACGGCAAGCCACCCATCAGAGAAGAAGGAGAGATGGAGCGAGAAACGGAGGAGACAGCGATGAAACGCGACGCGCTTGCTGAACATCCGCTCGTCTGGAGCGTCAGCCTCCGGCAGGTTCCAGAACGCCGATCTGGCCAAGATTTCTCAGTTTCAATAAAACTCTGTCGACATCAAGTTTTACTATTTGTTCCACGAGTTGTTACAGCCCAAATAGCGCTTCCAGTTCCATTCTGTTTGACTTAGGAAACTCAACTTTTGCTTTCAAACGGAAACACACACGGGCTTGGGGAAACCAAAGCACTGGTTACTTAATGTGACAGATCGTTCTGCAAAACCACGTCGGAGGGTGTACTTACACAGTGCCGCCATCTCTTTGGGAAGGTCCGCCCCAAACCTGCCGAACAGACTGCCATTGGCCAGCAGGTCGAAAGGGGAGTGGCTGCGGATGGAGTTGAAGGCGAAGGGGTAGACGGCGGGCGGGAAGCCGGTCATGTGACCGACCTGCCGCTCTCTGTTGGTGGCCATGGCTGTGAAGTATCTGCTGGCCAGCGGGGGTGCGAGCCGGACGTTGTCGAGCTTTGGGGGATTCCGGCCCTCTTTCGACGCCCGTCCGGTCAGGATCTTGCACTGAGATGGATCCAGTTCTGCCTCTGCGCCCCAAGTTCAGAGGTGGGGGTGCCTCTTCAAAGGGTCTTCTCCTCCTCAGAAATCGAACCTTCGGCTAGCCGAGGCACAAGGTTGCGATGACACTGACGTGACTTGTGGGGACCTTGGGGGGAAAAGAGTAGAAATGGGACAAAAATAGCTGTTAAATACTTGTTAGATAAACACAAACCTGCTCCAATGTGAGGACAGTAAAGCACTACTGTTCATTTCTTTAATTTCAGCCCAACATAAACAAGAATGTGGAACATTCTGCTGATAAAATGCCATTCAGGGAAAAATGTAACAAACGATGTGAATGCTTTTCTTTTCATATGTAGTGTGAAAAAAGTGGTGTGAAGAAAGTTAGGAGAAGAGGGGAAACAAAAAGAAAACAAAACAAAGGGAAGAGGACGAGGATAGCTAAAAGAGATGAAGGACGGAGAAAGAGAGAGAGTGAGAGAGATTAAGAGAGAAGAAGAGGGAGAGAAAGAGAGAGAGAGGGAGGGAGAGTGAGAGAGAGAGAGGGAAAGTGAGAGAGAGAGAGAGAGAGAGAGAGAGAGAGAGCTCTTGTTTCTGAAGTTTTGAAAGCCTTCCAGACTGCTCTGTGATTCCAGGCAATGCCATATGATTTAAATCACCAGAACTCCACAATAAAGAACTCCTCTGTTCCCTCTGCCAGCCTCATGCAGCAGCCAGCCCCACTCCTGGCTGCCCAAACACGGGTTCGACCACTTTAGAGAGAGAGAGAGAGAGAGAGAGAGAGACAGGACCCAGCGGTCGCCCACTTAACCCCTTACACCCCGAGGTCCAAGAGACTCTGAACTTAAAAAGACATCCATCCTTTGAACCTTCACCTCAGCGCTGATATTCAATGTGCACGTGCTATTCAATGCTGAACGCCAGCCCCAAGTCGCAAGGGTGACTGATGAATGAGGGGATTAACCCAACCAAAGCCTTTTCTGTCCTTCCCTCACCCTGGGCTACCGGCCTGTCCTTTCTGCGATCCTCCCTCCATACATCTTAAGCTCTGTTTGGGACAGGCACGAGCAGAGGGCAGGCTGAATAAGGGAATCCCTCCATCTCTCTCTCTCTCTCTCTCTCTCTCTCTCTCTCGCTGCAGAACGATCACTTTTTCCCTGGAGTGACTTTAGGAGTGGGCGGTGTCAGGCTGTGGTTTTTAAATGTGGTAAACAAAGAGGAGCCAAAGAATTCTGTGCTTTTTGGAATGGGTGCAGCTTGTGAACCAGTGGGGAGATGTGGGGGGGGGGGGGGGGGGGGGGGGGGGGGGGGGGGGGGGGGGGGGGGGGGGAGGGGGGGGGGGTGGAGAGGAGGAGAAGAAAACATCTCGTAATGAACTCTGAATATACTCAGAAAAGAGGGGGGGTGGGGGGAATGAAACAGATGCTGATCGTAGGTTGAGCAACTGCAGGACGAGGTGCAGTGATTCTGTCTGGGCACCGGGGGGCACTGTTGGGGTAGCGGGGGTGGCACTCTGCCCAGAAGCTGGAAAATCTGCGCGACACACACACACACACACACACTCATACACACATACACGCACATGCACGCACACAGACGCGCACACACACACACACACACACACACACACTCTTTTCCCCCTTCTCTCACCCCCTCCTCTCTCGGTCCCAGGCCTGCGCGCTCTCTCTCCACACAGCCAGTTAATTACACCCCACTGCTGCAGGCAGCTTCAAACCGCCGCTAATTTAGAGTTCCATTACAGTAAACTGTTCCACATGTGTGTCCAGAGCACGGGCAGGCCGAGGTGGCCACGTTTCAGGAAGAGGCAGGCAGGAGCAGGAAGGAGCAGGGCCCGACAGGCGCTCACCCCCCCAACCCCCCAGCCGCCATTACCGCTGCCAACCTCTCGCACTGCAGCGCTCTCTCACGGTGTTTCACCTGCCGTCCCTCTCTGCGTCCGCGCGCGTGGACGTTTGTGCGCGCGCTTGAATGGGCGAGCGTGTGTGTGCGTGTGAGTGTGAGTTTCTGTGTGTGTGTGTGTGTGTTTATGCCTCTATGTGTACGTATGTGAGAGTCTGTGTTTGTGTGTGTGTGTGTTTATGCCTCTATGTGTGTGTGTGTGAGAGTGGGTGTTTCCGTGTGTGTTCATGCACGCGTGTCTGAATGTGTGTGTGAGAGTGTGTGTATTTATCTGTGTGTTTTTGCGTGTGCATATGCAAGTGTGTGTGTGTGTGTGTTTGAGTGCGTGTATTTGTGTGTATGTGTGTGTGTGTGCATGCGTGCGTGTGTGTGTGTGTGAGTCTTTGTGAGTACAGGAATACATGTGTCCTTCTGTGTGTTTCTCAGTTCTCTGCGCTTTTTCTGCCATTTTCCCTGGCCTGTCCACGCATTCGTTCACACAGAATGTTCCCCATATTTCCATCCTGTACATTCTCCCTGCGCCTTGTGACTCTTCTGAATTCTCTGTCCTTGTCCCCTCCAGTTTCTAACCCTGTCCAGATGTGTGGAGCAGAATGTACCTCAGCAGTGTCCCCCATCATTTTTGAACTGATCGCTGTACCCCGAAACCCGGCACACACCCATTATATGTCCCCAGTATTTCTCCAGCCATTTTTCCTAGATCCATAGTACAGGACAAAAGAAAATGATACAAGACAAACCACAGTTCTGGTAAAGGTGGACACTTGACTGGATTAGGAAGTGTGGGTGAATGCGTTGGCGCAAAATGGCGGCCCTGGATCAACCTGGATCAAGTGTTACACACTGCGATGGTTCGGGTGAGTTTCTTCCTATCACTGCCGTCAGTGGGCCCACTGAAAGGCTTTTCATCATAATTACTGCCGGAAAAACACGAAGATGGGAAAACAGGAGACGAACACAAAGCTTTCAAAAAAAAAAAGGCATTATGCCACCCAGGATATCACCTTTACATACTTAATTTGTGTGTGAAAGCTCACTCTCGCCCCGGTTCACTGACCAGTGACCAGCGCCCAAAATAATCTTCTACCACATTCATCTCAACTGTCCACATAAGGTATGGGCCTGGCGACAGACGAGGAGCACTCGCCTGAACACACGGAACCAGAAGCTGTGTGGCAGCGGGCAACGTGAGAACTGCGTTCTGAGTAAGCGAGATTTCAGTCTGAACCCAGGACTTTCCCTCGTGAGAGGAAACGGACATCTGAAATTAGTTTCGGTTTCGTTAAATGTTAAATAACACTTAAGTACGTAACGGTAGTAGACGTGAATGTGTAGGGAAAAGCCGTAACACCGATTTACTCGAAAAGGCACATTTCAATTTTTGTGTGTTCGGAACCCTTGTGATGTGTCTTCATTGAGTTAATAAGCGGTTGTCTTGCTATACAAAAGGAGCTGTATGCGGGTTGTTTTTGAACAGACAGAGTTAGCCTATTCTGAACGCAGGACGCTTCAGTTCTGTCCCCATTTCACTGGAGCCATAGTGAGGACACGCACGTGACTGATGTGAACGGAACAGGCTCCGGCTGCGCGATTAGCGTCCAGCGCGGCCGCCAAACCGAAGCTACGTCGTTTGTAAACTGGCGTGCGAACGCCAGCCGACCGGCCGCGCTGCGGGCAAAGCGAGCTGCGGCGGGCTCAGAGCACCGTCCGACACGGGCGCATCTGTCCCTCCTCGTTCGGTCGCGGCGTCACGGCGGACCGTCCCCCGTGCGACCCCCGGCGCTCGCGTCCTCATCCCAGAGCTCGTCAGGCCGGAGGTTTTTTTTCGACTTTTTTTTTCCGCGCGCTGCTGGAGCGGCGCGCTCTCACCTCGCTGCTCGGGCCGGCGCTGAGAGGCGAACCCAGGCTCCTAATTAAGGGCCGGGACGCGCGCCGGGCTCTGCGGTCCCGCGCTCACCAGGGTCTGTTATTTCGGAGGTATTTCGGGAAAGGCTCCGCTCGGCGGCTACGCAGGAAAGAGAGAGCGAGAAAGGCAGACAGAAAGAGACGAGCGAGCGAGAGAGAATGAAGAAAGAAAGAAAGAAAGGCGTTCACATGTCTGAGACTGAAAATAAAATGTTTCTCATTAATTAGTCACGCGTTGGGAGCGGTTCTAAGAATGAGTCTGTGTGTGTGTGTGTGTGTGTGTGTGTGTGTGTGAGTGTGTGTGTGTGTGTGTGTGTGTGCGTGTGTGTGTGTGTGTGAGTGTGTGTATGTGTGTGTGTGTGTGTATGTGTGTGTGTGTGTGTGTATGTGTGAATGTGTGTGCATGTTTGTGCATGTGCGTGTGTGTGAGTGTATGTGAGAGTGTGTGAGTGCATGTGTGTCTTGGAAGGAGAGGCAGAGGCAGAGAGTTTAAACACAGAGAAAATATATAAAAGTTTTATTTTCCCCAATAAAATAAAAATAATGAGGGCCCTGGCGGAGTCTAATGAGTCACACCAGCCGGGCACAGCCCCGCAGACCTGCTCCTTCAGGGCACAGCACCTTCGGGCTGTCAACAAAGGCCGCTATGTGTCCGGGCCTCAATGCACCCTTTATGGCGGAGGCTGTCTGGGCCCGCCAGTGGACCGCTCCCGTCCGGGGACGTGGGGGGGGGGGGGGGCGGAGGGGGGGGGGGGGGGGGGGGGGGGGGGGGGGAGTGGAGGAGGGGAAGGGGGGGGGGGTGTTTGGGAGTGATCTCATCCACCCTCTGCCTGACTCAACCTGCCACCTCAGCCCCCTTTTCCCCCCCGGCGCCCGGGGGCCTCGCGGGCGGCTGCTGGCGGCTCAGCCTTCGGGGGATTGAAAGCAGCTCGGCTCGCGTTAAAATCTCGGGGCTTTCCACTTTTCCCCCCTTTTTCCAGGGAGCCATTTTAAAGCCTTTTTTTTTTTTTTTTTTTTTTTTTTAAATAAAAAAAAAAAACAGACCAGGGAACAAACTGTTCTTACATTGATACAAACAACTGCGCTTATAAACCCTGGCACTAAACTACACTTTGCCAAAAACCGCTCTGAACGTGGGCCCCGGGTCGCCCCAACGATACCAGGGCTTCGCAATTAAGATCGAGACGTTATTTTGACCGCTAATTGGTTTTTTACAAACTTGCGCGGCGTCATTAGTTCAACAGAAACAGAAAATAACAATAAAAAACGATAAATTTTGCTAGGACTCCTAACTCAAAGGGAATTTATTTGAAGCCAAAATGTGCAGCGCTGATGTAGGTGATGATGTAGCAGATGTAAAATTAATGGCATAACTATATTTCATGCTTCATTCTTGTCCAGTCACAGTATTCAGCTATGTAGCCAGCTATCAATCAAGCTGTCCCATGACATGTGATATGATCAGTGTTGTTGATTTAAAAAACTTTTCTGGAGAGAGGGCATTTAGCTGAGGTCAAGCTGGCTTGTGTGTGCAATTCCTTGGGGATCTATTTTCATTTCGTACTTTCAACGCACAAAACAATCGCATGCATTTTCTTTACGTGGCTAACATTGCTAACACTACTACGGTCCTGCAGGCTTACGAACCTGATTTCAATATTCTAGTGGAATATGAAATCACAGCCTGTTCCCATGAAGCCAAACAAGTTGTGAATGGAAGAACTCCACGGTTCGCTCCCTGCATGAGGAGCAGTCAGGGGGACTTTTTCTGTGAGGCTAGGCACGCCGTGGAATATTTCGAAGGCATTTACATAAATTTAATCATTCCCTCATCGTCCCAGCATCTGAAATCCTATGTAAAGCAGTCACCGATCATGCTTTTATGCAAAGGACGTGAAGATTTTGAGGGCGTGACGAAAACGTGATGTGTCGCATATTTGCGGACTGAAGGGTTCGACTAAACGGGGGCCAAAAAAAAAAAAAAAAACCGCATAGAATTTTAAGCTAAAACTGCGTAATGGTAATTGACTGGATGTGATCAACGGCCATTTTGAGAGATGGGAGGTTTAATATAAACACGTTTACCAGGGAAATGCGAGCTGCCGGATAGCAGCTAGCTACGAGTAAACAACGTGTACGTAATTTACATTTAATAAGGTGTGAACATGGGCCTGGCTTCGAGCACTATTTTCCTTTTTACTGTGGCTCAGATTTGAGCGCGAGGATTACCTTTTTGCCTGTGCAGACCCGAACTCGGCGAAAACGCGCTTTGTTAAAGAAGAAAAGCCAGCGCTGGCGTTTTAACGCGAGTCAAAGTTAAGGACCAGCGGCTGACTGAATCCAGGCCATAGAAGTGTCAGTTGCGCTGAAACAAAAGTCAGCCAAAGGCAGCGTGCTGGTGAAAAATGCAGACTTACGAACCGCGGCTTCGTGGGGACGCTCATCCAGCTTAACGGCCGCTTTCTTTAGCGGCGCTTACGAAACGTGTCCCTTTGTCTAATTCTGATAGCATTTTCAGCATTTGTTGATGGAAATCTGTTTCATGGTTTCCGGTTAACGCTCCGCTTTTAGCATCAATGCTAATAAGGCGCTTGGAAAATGCATAACTGCACATGCTACTTCGGATTTCTTATGCTAATTAGCAAACTAGTCAGCCTGCGGACACACACACACACACACACACACACACACACACACACACACACACAAACACACACACACACACACACACACACACACACACACACACACACACACACACACACACACACACACACACACACACACACACACACACACACACACACACACACACACACAAACACACAGCATCTCGCTAAAGCTGGCTCTTATTTGCTCAGGAACCCAACATTTGCAATTATAATACATCTAAAGGTTTCAGCAATTTTTGAACCCCCTTAAGCACCCTGGCCTTATCCATGATTTGTCCCGACCAAAGCAGCAACATCCGCTCTTCGTTTAAAAAGACACCAGCTAGCTCGTCATCGCCGTGTTGTTTACGCCGAGGCGCTCGTTTATGGAAGGGGAATTGCTAAGCCCGTTCATTTCTCACAAATGTCAGCCGCCGGTTTTTGGGAAAGAGGGTTCATCTTCGCCCAGATTTGCAGCAGACAGACGGGAAAAGTCGCCGAAATCACCGAAATCCTGACGGAAAGCCGAAAAGCTTTTCAGTTTTTCAGACCGTTCGTGTAAACAGGGTGAGGGTAAGCTCATTTCAGCTTCCTGTTTGTTGACTCCAAAAGCAGGAAGTGTGGTCCTGGACCGTTCCCTTCTCTCATTTTACATTATGGGGCTTGTGGAACTACAAAACTGTTCAATGTGATGAGAATTGAATGAATTTAATATTGATCCCATTGTCACTGGATACACAGGTTAGACAGTTGGTCTTAAATATATTAAGATATTACTTTGCTCTGATTCTCTCGACTGCTGCTCCTGCTGGTATAGAAACATCACAAACAAACACACTGCTAGTAATGAAGCCTGATGAATGAAGGACTTTGTGCTGACACAAAGCGGCGAGTGAGCCGGCGCGCGGGCTTGCGGTCGACAGCGGGGGCCACCGTTAGCCGCCCGGGGCCGCGGACGGGGCTCAGGGGTCAGGCCTAATTGACACTTTCGCCAGGCACCTTTTTCTTTGTGCCAGATTACACCGCCTTCGGACAGGGCTTTCATCCCCCCCCCTCTCCACCCTCTCCACCCCCCCCCACCCCCCCGCCCGACTCTCTGAGTCTCGCCTCTGTTTCAGTCCCCGTTGCCTGCAGCCAGCCACTTATCCTTTTGAATGCGAGTAAAATGGTCGACGCGATTGTTTGCGCGAGCGAAGGAACGCGACGCGACCGCGCCCGCCGGCGTTCAGAAGCTCGCGGGCAACGACTCATGACCAGGCCCGATGGTCCCCATTAGGTTCCCTGCGCTATGGCTTAGCGATACACCAGCCTAATGCAGTAATAGCAGATAAACACTGGTAACAGTCAACATTCTCATTAATTGACTTAATCTGAATTGCATTATATGCAATAAAAAGTTGTGTGAGCAAATCAAGCTGTTCAACAGGCTATAAATGACCACATTCGACACTAAAGAAAGAATCCTGTATGAAAATGGCTTTTATTTTTAAATGGTAGGGCTGATAAACTGGGTACGCAATACAAATAGCCTGCCTAAGAATGGGTTTAAATTTTTAAGATTTGTTAAATGCAAATTGTCACAAGGCTTATCAGTCACAAACATATTTTTGTCTGACACTTTACACTGCAGGGAACAAAGTCCTACTTACGTTCTGCAGGAATTAGACAGAAGCAGTTTCACAACAACCCGTCATTAATAGACATGAATCACCTATGAGCAGCCTAGACACGATTCGCCAACTGCAGCGTTCAGACAGGCGTCCCGTTCATTTGTGAATCTACATAAGCGGCTTTCTGAAGAAACTTGGCGAGCACGCAGCCTACTTGTTTCGCGATGTGATTCGCAACACCTGACAGCCACGGCCGAAAAGAAGAAGAAACTGCTTACCTAATATAAGCACACATAAAAATAAAAAAAAAAACAAAACGTTTGAAACACGCTAGGCTAAATACGGGGACGGCTCGTCGGGACCGCCGAGACGTGGGGGCCGTCGACCGTTCAGCGCGGAGCCGCCCGGAAAGCCGGGGGGGGGGGAGAGCGGCGAGGGCGGTGGGACGTGCCGGAGGGAGAGCCGCAGGTGGAGGGAGAGGCGATGAAAACATCTCTTCCCCTGACGGACGGGTGGAGACAGCGAAGGAGAGAAAAGAAAAGAAGGCAGACGGCATTTCGGCCTCGGGGACTCTCATTCTTGAAAAGCACCTCTGGGGGAGGAGGGGGGGGGGGGGGGGGGGGGAAACAAAGACCGAGACAGAGTAATGTACTTAAAGAAGTTATGCAGACGCTGCTCCCACAAAAAAAAAAACACACAAAAGTAAAGGCGGCGCAAAAGCTCCGCACGGTCCCTCGTCAACGTGCCTCTTAAAACTCTCCTCAGGCAGGCGGTCGCAGCACTAGCCTGTCAGGTAAGGTAAGTGCAGAAGCGCAGAACGCATTCCGTCACCCTGCTCTCTGGTCAAACGTTACAGCGCCCCAGAAACACAGGACAGGGACGCTGCATCTGTCGCAGGCCAGGGTAAATGAGTTGTGTTTTATTTGCAAAGGAACAGATCTTTTTTGAAAGCTGCCAGAAAGTACATAAAGGGTGAGACCTTTTTATAGAATATAGTCAAATAAATAAATAAATTAATAAATAAATAAATCCTTTGACAATATGGTATGTTAAATCTTGTGAGGTAAGTAGAAAGGTTCACCAGCCTGTAATTTTGTGGAAGGCATACCTGCCATCCCAAGCCACCCCAGCAGTAACATAGAGGTAAAGAGAAGCCAGAATTACCCCAAAGGCAAATTATTATATGCCCAGCTGCATACCTTTCAATAAATTTACAATCTGGTCTAACATTATACATATGTTGTGTTCATTCATCAGGCCATTAAGCTAAAAAAATAAAGATAAAAGTCGATGTGGCGTTTGATGCATTGCGCAATCCGGTGTGCCACATTGCACAATACGGCAGACGGTGATTAAGCCGCGTTACTGTCCGTGACACACATTCCCTGCCGTCACTCACACTCACACACAGATGCACTCACATCCTGCAGACACTTATATTCAACAAGTACGGACACCCATTGCCGCTGGAGTACACAAGAAAGAACCTTTTTAATTACAGACCCTGCCGCCTACCTCCTGCCACACACACACACACACACACAGGCACTTCAATATATTTAGTAACCTCAAAAGGGTATGGACAAGACAGAACATTTGACTATCTCCCTATGAGTAAATGAACTATATTAATGCAGCCGCTCTTAAAGCAATGCAACAATAACAATGGGAAGTCATGATTATTTCAATATTCGATATCTTGATATTGGCTTTTTTTTTTTTTATAGATGAATCTGCTTTTATGACCTTTTCTCCCCCCACAGGGAGTCGGAGCTGCGAGCGTGTCCTCACAAAGCTGCAGAAACAGACACACACTCACACACACAAACACACACACACACAGAGGCAGCAGACGGACCGTACAGCACATTCGCCCCGGCCACGCTGCTGAAGACGGCCGTACTGTTGTAGCCTGCGAGGCCCTGACCGGTCACTGCCACACAGCGCCCGTCCTCCTCGTCAAACAGGGGGGTCGCTTGGTTTCGGGGGCTTCGCCCCGCCGCTTAGCGCTCCGTTTGAAGATTTCGCTCCCCTGCACCTCAGCCAGAGCTGTTACAGGACACCCCGACAGACATTCCAAATGGCATCATCCAAATAAACGTCAGGAGTTTTTTTGTTTTTCTCCGTTTTTTTTTTCTTTCTTTTTTTGCCGGTTGTGAAGTGCGATAGCGACGAGCAGGGCTCTCAGTCCCATCGCCCCTGACAACAGCGTAATTCCAAAATAACCCTCCCCCCCAGAAAAAACTCTTATTTTAATGAAAAAGGCGCTTATTCTCTGTTCATTTTTATTGCACACATCGCCACACCAGGTGGAAATGGACAAACATCTTGATGCTGGCTTCTTCCCAGTGTTGTTTATTTCTTTTGAGATTAATGTTACGTCCTGGACTGACTCCATTTTCCCCACTACTTTTTTGTCTGAGACCAACAGTATCCAGTTTCTACTCAAGGAAAAGGCTCAGAAGAGAAGCCCAGATATTTGTCTGACAGTAATACTCTGTGTAAATAATGACCGCACTGCAATATCAAAGCAAATATTCCTCCTCTCATAATTGTGTATTACTTCAATCTGCTCTCAAAGTAAAATTCTACACGAACCATGAGCCAGATTCAAAAGTGACTCAATGAATTAGCAGGGTCTAATTAGTCAAATTAATCTGAATTAATATTCTTTGTTCAGTTTGCGGAAATAGCCAGAACAGTACACACCAGAGATAGTGCTTCTATGTCCCTAAAATATGAAACAAGGAAGTCACAGTGAGGAGATGCACTAACCTTTCAATCCAATGCAGATACTCAAATAATTCCTCTTTCATACCTATCTAATTAGGCTGCACTCTAACAGGTGGAACCTGTTCACATAACCCTTCCGGAGAGAGATAGACATAGTATGTGTTTGGATTAAATGATTAACAACTTTGACTGGCAAATCCACCTGAAGGGTTTCCTAAATTTACTGACACACTTCAGTCACCAGACTCGATCATAATCTCAGTCATTTAGAAACAATAGAGAAAGCAACTGCCACGATAGTCAAAATCGTTATCGAGAAACATTATTTATTTCCATACAGTAGGCAAAGGTTAAACCACTTTCACACATACAATGCAGCAGCTGCCGGTAGTACATGATCTTTAGATGCTATCAGAAACGAGTGCATGCACGCTAAAAAAAGGAATCCAAGTTTTAAGACCGTGGAACGGTTTTCTGTTCATTAACCGACATTGTTTGTGCATTCGGTAAATGCTTTGGGGCGCACTGATTGGTTACACCGCAAAAGCATGACGGTAAATGACAGTTTGCATTTTGGAAGGAGAAGAGAGAGATTGCCTTGCGCTCACACGTGAAATCTGGTCCGGCTTACGAAAAAACAGCGATCGGCTTTCAACTTCTTTTCTCCCCGTCTCTCTCTCTCTTTCTCAGTCAATCTCTGTCTTCAATTAAAGCCCTCCACTGAGAAAGGAAGGAGAAAAAAAACTACTTTTTATAACTTTCTTTCCCTGCCATTCCATCCCTCCACCCGCTTTCTTTTTCCCTTTTTACTTTTTGTTCCTGCTCTGACTTGTCCTCTTTGCGACAGAAGAGAGAAAAAATGAGGCAGAAATAACAGACAGAAGACATGCTTTGTGCCAAGCGATCCGAAAAGCAAACTCACCCGCTCCGCTGGACAGATGGATGGGGAGAATGCCCGGACGGATGGACAGACCGAGTTAAAAAGCGTAGGAGGAGAGGGATTCGCGTTCTCTCCTTCGTTCGGGAGTCCCTTTCACAGTGAGGAGGGAGTGTAGGCTGTAGGATTCCGTCGATTGCTCTCTCTCTCTCTCTCTCCCTCTCTCTCTCTCTCTCTCTCTCTCTCTCTCTTTCACTCTCTCTCGTTCGCTACACAGACACACACACACACAAACACACACTCTCTCAGTCTCCCTCACTAAGAAATCATTATGCACTTTGATTCATAAACCCTGCCTGTGTCACGTGACGCAACACTTCAAATATACAGCACATTTTTGCACCGGCCACAAAATGCCTGGGGGGAGTAGGAAAAAAAAAAAAAAAGGTCCAAAAAGCTAAAGTTTCTGCCTTCCACCCCCTCCTCTCTCTTTCTCTCACCCTCTCTCTCTTACTCTCTTACCCTCCATCCTCGCACTATCCTTTACTTGCTTTTTCCTTTCTTTCTGACTGGATTTTCTGTGCTCTTATGATTTTTCACTTCCTCAGGTTTTCCCTTCACACACATCTGTCTATTTCTGTTCCTTTAAAAAGAAACATACCCAAGTGTGTGTGTGTGTGTGTGTGTCTGCTCACAAACTCCCATCAATCTGTCATACAAATCTGATGTATGCACACAGACACACACGCACAGATGTATACACACATACTCTCTCTCTCTTTCACACACATGCACAAATGTACCCACACACGCACTCTTTCAACCCTCTCTCTCTCTCTCTCACACACACACACACACATTTGCAAATGTACCCACTCTCTCTCTCTCTCACACACACACACACATTCACAAATGTACCCACTCTCTCTCTCTCTCTCTCTCTCACACACACACACACACACACACACATTCACAAATGTACCCACTCTCTCTCTCTCTCTCTCACACACACACACACATTCACAAATGTACCCACTCTCTCTCTCTCTCACGCACACACACACACACACACACACACACACACACACATTCACAAATGTACCCACTCTCTCTCTCTCTCTCTCACACACACACACACACACACATTCACAAATGTACCCACTCTCTCTCTCTCTCTCTCACGCACACACACACACACACACACACACACACACACACACAGAGACACAGTGAAACAGTCTCTACCGAGCAGACATATACAAACAGACGTGCACCGGGGGGGGAAACACCTTGGGGGATATCAGTATCAATCCGTGGTCTTTACTGACTGTTTACAATGCACGAGTCCTGTTAGTGAATTCAGTCCTATGGGGCTCCTGGAATCCCGCAGCCAGCAGAGAAAGTAATAGAAACACTCTTTAGCAAGACTGCTCGTGAAACTCTGTGAGATTCAACTGTTCACATATGCGGCTCTAGGAACACTAGCGCGTTACTGAAGGTCGCGCTGGACGTAGCTGCAAAACGTGTCGTTCATGACTTTCAGCAGCAGGCACACCTCAGCTTTCATATGTGTTTTAAGCGCTTTTTTTTGTTTTATGCGACAAACGTGGCCCAAATTAAATGTCCCGTGCGCTGCTTCCACATTTTAGCTTTGACCCAAACTAAGAACCCAACAGAACGGCTGCATAAACGCATGTCTGAAAGTTTTAAAAGTCTGCAATGATGATGAAGTCGTTGAAAAGTGCACTTGCTTTTAATTGATTGATCCAAATAGGAGACAAGCAGCTTTAACGGAATCTGACCCATAAGCAAATAGTGGTGGCTGAGGTTTGCATTTCTTTATGCATGCCTTCCCAAATTGACGCATGCTATGCGATAGGATTACAGTATGCAATTGGGCATTCCAAATTGGAGATAAAAATGCAATGAGTATGCAATAACAGAAAACCTAAATTCATTTGTCCTTAACTTGCAAGTACTACACTTTTCCATAGAGAACCACTGCACTGTTAATACTGTGAATAATTTAAGAAGTAACACTCCTTTAAACTGATAAAATAAGGCATTTCAGTAAGATTATTGGCTTTGTGTATTTTAATGTGTTTACAGCATCTTTCCTGTAAACATCTTTTTTTTGCACATCCAAGAATAATTATAAATAATAATTATATGTGTGTGTGTTAATGTATAAGACTGTGTTACCCATAGAAGTTCCAAAGTCAAAAGCTTACTATACCAGTTAGACATTACATTAGTAAAATAATTTTGGCATCCAGGACTGATAACTCTATCATATATCTGGTAATTTTTCATAAATCACATAGAAATTGAATCAGGGCAATTATTTTGAAGTGGGAAGCAGTTATCTGGGCTGGTAGATGTTGTCTTTCTGAAACACAAACAAACACACGAGGGTTTCTTATGAGAGATGAAAGCACTGAAATGAGTGTTTTTGTTAGTCCTAGTGCCGTAAACCTTTTCTGAATCTCCTTCTGAGGCACAGACATATCACTGGCTGCTTAATTAGCAAAGTTCAGTCATCCTGTCAACAAGTGAAATACATCTATGCTTAGTCAAGCGTGACTTCAGCACTTTGATGAGGGCGGTGTGATACACAGGAAAAGCCTTGCGTACGGCACCGCCAGCTCTTAGCTAAAGGGACCGCTAATGATAACAACACAGAGCGACTGAAACCAGAAGTGAGGACACGAGTTTAGCCATCAAAGCGTGGCCTCCATTCTCAGTGCTACTCGTCACCTCCCGTAATGGTGAGCTGCCCCTTCTCGTAGACGGGAGTGCTTGTGGTTAGCTGGCCGAGTGTGTGTGTGGGTTCGGTCGACGGGAAGTCCCCGCGAAACATGTCAAAACAGACCCAGGCGTGTCTCAGACTGGGCCTCTAATGCCTTCCCCTGTCTGTGTGCGCGTCCGTAGTCGGCGTGTCTGTGTGTGGCAGTTGTCGGGTGTGCAGTTGGTGGTTTTGGGGGGTGGGGTGAGCTTTGCCAGTTTGTTTCTTGAAGTGGTTTCAGTTCAAAGGCGCCCGGAATCTGTGCGCCCCATTGGGGTAGCTTCGTTCACCCCTCACACCGCTTGGGAACGGCCACGAAATGTCAATTTAAGGACAAGATGAGCACATCCAATGAATTGGGGAGAGAAAGAGAAAGGTGGTTGAGTGTGGTAATACAGCAAGAAAAGCAAAATAAACAAACACACAAACGGACAGGGGGAGTGAGTCTCAGACAACAGTCCCTGACCTTATTCTACAGCACACCACAGCAAAATTATAATTATGCTCCTGCTGTAATTCATTGAACAAGCTTTCCTGCAGAACCCTATGCTGCTGGAGAATTTCTGTCAGAAATGGGCCCCGTCAGTATACTTTTTTTTTAAATAAAAAGAGGGCAAATGTTAGGAAAACAGGTTTCAGTATTTTCAAGGGGAACACACCCTAGAACATGCCCTGAATTATATTTACCTTCGTCTGACAATCACTGTGTCAGGGAGCTGTCAGGCATGTAATGCTCTGAAAAGAGAAGGCTTGCTGAACTGCATGCTATGTCAATGCACTCTGTGTCCTCCATGCTCCTCCCATTATGCGTGGAAGTGATAAGTATCCAGTGGAAACCTGCCTACTGAATCTGGTAAGGAAATTCTATAAGTACAGAGGAAAATGTCAAATGTACATACATCAGACATTGACCACTATCGTTATTTTAGAATGACTAAGTAGCTACTGGATCTAGTAATGCTTTTTTTTTTTTGCTCTCTTTGAATCCTGTTCTAAATGGTAACAGTATCCTGAAAAGTGGTCAGGACCACTGATTGGCTAACGCACAGCAGTCATTTTTTTCCAGGAAGGCAGTATGGAGGGTCTTGGCCTTGCAAGAAAAATCTATTGTTATGAGTTGTTCTACATGAATGGCCCAACCCTTAATGGTGTTAAAGGGTTAATTATCTTCTGCACAAGCTGATAGAGGGTGCTCTTCTCATAACTGAAACATTGGGCTAACATTCCCATAAATGGCAATGTGTCCTAGGGGCTTGATTTAGCCTGATGCCCTGAACTTTGCCCACTTTGCTAAAGCTAAAAAATTGGTTAAATGTTCTGGTCTTTGTCTATATTAAATGGTCCTTTGGTAACAGTTATTACGACAAAGCATACGCTAGCTTCATAAATCACACAAGCAGCCACAAATCACAATCACAGAAATCATCCCAAGTGTTTAAATACTATGTGAAATAAAAAACTAACTTGGGATCTAGAAGATTGAAGGTAGTCCCAGTGCAGTTAATCCACAGACATTTTCTTCACAGCCAAGACTGTGTTCACTTTGCCTGACCTTTTGGTTCAGGCTTCATGGTAGGGAGATAACAGAAAGGAAGTCAAAGAAATGGTAGAATGGGTATGAGAGAGATAATTTGACTTTGCACAAGAAAAAAAGCATTGGGTTACCAAAAGCGATACCTGACATCTGCTGGTTTGAGAGGTCCCGCAGATAAGATTCTGACTAAAATCAGAAGGAGGGCACAGAAACTTGGTAGAAGTTTCTAGAAAAAGCAAGAGATGACTTCTGAGGGCAGCTTGTGACTGAGAAAGTGGAAAGTGATGTTCTTCTGCCGATGCTTTGTGTGGGAACAGTCTGGCGGGAGAGGGAGAGGGGAAGATGGGTAATGGTTGGATCCCAGGGGGCATACTGGCCTGTTGTGTCAGGCTAGGGCGTGTAGCACGCATGTGAGGTTTGAAAAGAGAGCTTAGCAATGTGAGTAAACTAACCCTACTGCACTGGTCTTGACATGGAATCACACAGATAGCCCCGCACACACATGTATAAACAGCCAGCTGCACGCCTGCACACACATGCACATACATGACACAGCGCAAACATTCAGACACACTTGCGCACACACATATGTAAACACATAGGCAAATGCAAACATATTGGGACAGCGACACACTTGTTGTTTTGGCTCTGTACTCCAGCACAATGGATTTGAAATAAAACAATTAATATGAGGTTAATTAAAGTGCAGACTGTAAGCTTTAATTTGAAGATATTTATCATCCAAATTAGGTGATCCATGTAGGAATTACAACCGGTTTTATTCATAATCCCCCACTTTTTGAGAGCAAGTAACTGGACAGTTTGTTGCTCAGCTGTTTCTTGGCCAGCAGAGTGTCTCTGCGTCATTAATTCATGCACAAGAAAGCTAACAAAAGGTCAGGAGTTGACTCATACATGTAGGTGTGGATTTTGCATTTGACGTCTTGCTATTTTCTCTCAACACAAGGACCAAAAATGTGCCAGTGCCAGTGAAACAGGCCATTGTGGGGGTGTAAAAAATCTTAATAAATTGATCAGAGACACAGCCAAAACATTGGGTGTGTCAGAATCTGTTCAATACATTGTTAGGATGCAAGAATACACTGGTGAGCTGAGCAACAGCAAACAACCTGGTAGACCATGGAAGACCACAGTAGTAGATGACCGAAGAATACTTTCAATTGTGAAGAAAAACCCCTTTTCAACTGTCAAACAGATCAAGAACACTCTCCAGGATGTAGGCATGGGCATGTCAAAAACTATCATAAAGAGATGACTACACCAGCATAACCTCAGAGGGTTCACCGCAAGATGCAAACCACTGATCAGCCTCAACTTGCAAACTTCAGGCAGTCATCAACTGCAAAGTATTTGCATCCAGTACTAAATATGATGACTTTATTTCAGGTTATGTTAATTTGACCAACTACTTTTGTTCCCATAAAATAGGGAGACTGTGTATAAAAAGGGCAGTAATTCCTACACAGATTGCCCCATATCTAAGTTGACAGTCTGCAATTTAACCTCATATTCATTGGTTCTTTTCAAACCCAGTGTGCTGCAGTGCAGAGCTAAAACAACAAAAATGGTGTCACTGTCCTAATACTTTTGAATTTAAGTGTACATAAGTTTGTGCACTAACAAAGCCACTCCTATGCATATGCAAAAAGACATGCGCAAAGGCAGACATGCACATAATCTCATACACAGACAGCCAAGTATCCTGTGCTCGTTGATACACTGGCTCACAAGAAATGCAAGAGCTTTACGTACGAGGGTGAAGCATAAATGTATCGGGCTGTTGGGTGGCTCATCGTGTTAAGGCACTCTCCTAGTGCGTTGGGTGGTCCCCCAATCTGAAGCACTGGCATCGCCCAGGGATGAGAGGCTTTCAGTCGGCCAGGATGATAGCCTCACAATGAGCAACAGTGACCCCTGCTGGTGGATTTCAGAAGCTCCACTTGAGGTGTCTTCCATTGACTCATCTCTGAGCGAGCCCAGTGTGCAATCTGTGGTGTAATAGGAAGAAGTAGCGTAACCGCACAGTTCAGGGGAAAATAAATGCTTGTCTGTGCTCTCCTGAATCAACCGCAGAGGCTGGGGCAGCGAGTGCACTTCACTTCACGGCGTGTGTGAGTGAGTGCATTTCACTGTCTGTGTGTGAGAGCGTGAGTGTGTTTCACTGTCTGTGTGTGAGAGCGTGAGTGTGTTTCACTGTCTGTGTGTGAGAGCGTGAGTGTGTTTCACTGTCTGTGTGTGAGAGCGTGAGTGTGTTTCACTGTCTGTGTGTGAGAGCGTGAGTGTGTTTCACTGTCTGTGTGTGAGAGCGTGAGTGTGTTTCACTGTCTGTGTGTGAGAGCGTGAGTGTGTTTCACTGTCTGTGTGTGAGAGCGTGAATGTGTTTCACTCCGCGTTCATGAGTGAGTGAGAGCTTTTCACAGCGTGTGTGAGAGCGAGTGAGTGCATTTCACTGTCTGTGTTTGTGAGTGAGTGAGTGCTTTTCGCTGTGTGAAAGCGAGTGAGTGTATTTCACTGTCTGTGTTTGTGAGTGAGTGAGAGCTTTTCGCTGTGTGAAAGCGAGTGAGTGTATTTCACTGTCTGTGTTTTTGAGTGAGTGAGTGCTTTTCGCTGTGTGAAAGCGAGTGAGTGTATTTCACTGTCTGTGTTTGTGAGTGAGTGAGAGCTTTTCGCTGTGTGAAAGCGAGTGAGTGTATTTCACTGTCTGTGTTTGTGAGTGAGTGAGTGCTTTTCGCTGTGTGAAAGCGAGTGAGTGTATTTCACTGCCTGTGTTTGTGAGTGAGTGAGTGCTTTTCGCTGTGTGAAAGCGAGTGAGTGTATTTCACTGTCTGTGTTTGTGAGTGAGTGAGTGCATTTCGCTGTGTGAAAGCGAGTGAGTGTATTTCACTGTCTGTGTTTGTGAGTGAGTGAGTGCTTTTCGCTGTGTGAAAGCGAGTGAGTGTATTTCACTGTCTGTGTTTGTGAGTGAGTGAGTGCTTTTCGCTGTGTGAAAGCGAGTGAGTGTATTTCACTGCCTGTGTTTGTGAGTGAGTGAGAGCTTTTCGCTGTGTGAAAGCGAGTGAGTGTATTTCACTGTCTGTGTTTGTGAGTGAGTGAGAGCTTTTCGCTGTGTGAAAGCGAGTGAGTGTATTTCACTGTCTGTGTTTGTGAGTGAGTGAGTGCTTTTCGCTGTGTGAAAGAGAGTGAGTGTATTTCACTGCCTGTGTTTGTGAGTGAGTGAGTGCTTTTCGCTGTGTGAAAGCGAGTGAGTGTATTTCACTGTCTGAGTGTGTGCCAGTAGCATCGGGGAGGTCAGAGGTCAGCAGTGTTTGTGTTTCAGTGTCACTGAAGTGTGCTGTAAAGGAGGGGGGCAGATTTATGATCTCTGTGTCTGTGAGACTGCAGGCCCAGGGATAATGAAGACAGATCTGAGTGTCATCCCCCCTCCCCCCCCCCCCCTCTCTCTCCCTCTCTCTACCCTTCCCTATTGGTAGGAAAATCCATATAGCCAAAGTGTACATGTTGATGATAAAACAAATGTGGTAAGTGCACTATGTAAACCAAGTAGTTGCACAAACAATAAATGTAATTAACATTGTAATTAAGAACACTACAAATAATAATAATAATAATAATAATAATCAGTATTAAATCTCTTTAGGTATTTAGCCGTACAGGTTATGTTAGCCTGGAATGTATCTTACTTTCCCTCTGATAGGACTGTTCAGGATATGATTTTTCAGCTCATTTTGAAAAGAAAAATAAACTGGCACCTACCTTTGAAACATTGCGATATGTCCGTTCCTACTTTTGAATGTTTTTCACGCGGCACGGGCCTGTGTGACGTCGGCTTTCACGGTCACACATCATGGCTCCATGGTTTCCCTCGTCCCGATGTTCCAAACGCAGGTTTTCGGCTCATATAATCATTTGCATTGCTCTTACTTGGTGGTTGGTTGGCAGCGCTGGTCTCAGTATGGTGTAAATTAGATTTGGTAGATAAATGTCGGCACAAGCTGACTCAGGGTACACATTTCATGATTCAGCAGTCTTGAGTTGTAGGGACTTCATTTTAGATGCTTCTGGAAGTGTCTGTTCATAATCTGTGAAAGATTAAGTCATTCTATTCTGTTCTTCTCTTTTGCAAATTGCCCCGGTTGTCCTTTATACTGTACTTTATGTTGACCTGAAATGCACTTGTACCGAACAAGACAAATAAAGCTTTTATTAAATCTTTTTTGTTATTTTTCAGCTTTATTTGATAGAACAGTGTAGAGCGACAGGGAGAATTAGGAGGAGAGACAAAGGTCGGCGGTCGGACTCGAACTGTCGACGTCGCGGCTCGCAGTGAGCATGTGGATAGCGCTCTACGGGCTGTGCCCGTAAAACAAAGCTTTTTATCATTTTCTTTTTTTGGGGGGGAGGGGGGGGGGGTGTTTAGAAAGTTATGAAAACATTGTGTTCTAATGATGTTGTATGATCGCCAACAAAACACTTAAAATGCTTTCCTGTGGAAAAAGTATAAGGGTAATATGCATTTATTTACAGCTTAGCTGGAAAGCTGTGGTTTGGTGGTGGTTAAAAAAAGATGTTACGATGTTATTGTCACGACCTTACGCTACCTTTCTATAACATTGTAAAAAGCTACAATTAGGTTTTATACTGGGTGGGTGTACTATGCAACAGAGAAACAGAGGACGAGTTCAACAACACGTCAAATTCAACTGCTTCCTGTCTCACACTACAAACATGTGAGCGAAGGATTCTATCCTCCCAGACTTCTTATGCCACGGACACTGCTCATTACATTTACGGTAGAGTAGTTGTTTTTGTCAAAAAGAACTTAATGTTTCCCTCCTCCTCTTGACCCCGCCCCCTCCCTCCCCAGAATTGTGACATCATCACTTCCTCTCGTGCTGTGACATCACAATACATCCCCTGTCTGCCTAAGACACCCTTACGGGGGAACGCTGTTTTTCCACGTCTGTGACATCACAGTTATTTTTATTAACAACAGGGGAACCAGAGCACCCTCTGCTGCTGGTCATTCAGACCAACTGACTTATTTGCAGGCCACCATGGAGGACTCCTCTGGTACTAATTATTTAGTTTTGATCCAATTTGTTGATTTTTAAGAATTATCTAAACACAGTTGTAGTATAATGTAAGTACATCATTAGCAACATACTAACACTGCTCTTATTGAGTCACGACAAATCATGAACTGAACCATCTTAGACAACAGAGAGGGGAGAGGAGTGGAAAGTGGGATGGAGGTTCAGGTGGAGGTGGAGGAAAGGTGGAGCCTTGGGGGAATCGTTGAGCAGTGCGGGACAGGGCGAGGGGGACGAGAAGGGAGGGAAGAGAGGAAAAGGGTAGCAGGGAAAGAGGCAGCGAGTTTTTTGGGAATGTAAAATGGGGCCCCATTTGGAAGCTCGCAGCGGAGAGAAACCACAGAATGGTGTGAGCCCAGGGCCGAAAACAGGGGGAGGGAGCGCGGAGGGGTGACGAGGGAGGGGGGAGAAAGAGAGAGGGAGGAGAGAGAGAGCAAAGCAGAGAGAGGGGAGGTGGTGAGGACACGGCAGGTTTTAATCAGGAGAAAGATGTCTGTAATGAGATCACCATTTCCCTGTTTTTCGATTGATATCATGTGAAGTTTAGCACCACACTGAGAGGCATACTCAAGACATAAGGCATGCGCGCACACACAAACACACACACTCACACACTCACACACACACACTCACACAAACACACACACAGAAAACAGACACACATACACAGGCACAAACACAGACACACGCAAACACACATACACAAACACACACACACACACAAACACACACACTCACAAACACAAACACACACACTCACAAACACACACACTCACAAACACTCACACAAACACACACAGAAAACAGACACACATACACAGGCACAAACACAGACACACGCAAACACACATACACAAACACACACACACACACAAACACACTCTCAAACATACACACACACACACACACTCACACAAACACACACACACACACACTCACACAAACACACACACAGAAAACAGACACACACATATACAGGCACAAACACAGACACATGCAAACACACATACACAATCACACACGCACACACAAACACACACACACACTCAAACATACACACACAGATACACACACAAACAAAGATACACACGCACTCGCACTCACACACACACAAACACACGCACTCGCACTCACACACACACAAACACACACACACACTCTCAAACATACACACACAGATACACACACAAACAAAGATGCACACGCACTCACACACAGACACACACACTTATACAAACACAAACACACACATACAAACACACACACACATACACAAACACATAAACACACACATACATACACACATTTAGCATATGGGGACAAACAAACACACACATAATAATGCACAATTGACACTCACACACAAACACAGATACACGCGCACAAAATAACACATAGAAAAATCAGAAGACAGGCAGCTAAAAAGAACACACATGCCATATGCTAATGGGCACAAAGAACACACTGTGCCCCACACGCTCGCAGGGAGAGGGAGGAGGTGAAACGGGGGGAGTGAGGAAGAGCAGAAGCCAATGCGAAAGGGGGCGAGCGAAAAAGCGGGAGAGGGAGGGAGTAGCAGTTGTCAGTTTGGGGTTGTGTCATTAAACACACCTCTGGTGCCATGAAGGAGCTCATTCATTTGGCCGCAGCAAGGCCACAGCATTTCATACATTTCCCCCCACAGCTAGGGATGGATGGAAAACACACACACACAGGAATATAACACACACATGCACATACACAAAAAACACACACACACCAACACTCATAAAGGAATATAAGAGACAGACAGAGACACACACACGCACACACACACACACCAAGTCAGGCAACACACACAGCAATTTCACAAACTCACACACTGAAGAATACAATAACCGCACATACACACAAAATACATGTGGAGATAATGAGGTGTGGATGTATGAGAAACGGAATGTGTATGGTTTTATTATGTCATTGTGTCAGCAGGAGTACAGTATAATGTTTGAATGTGGGTTGTGCAGCTGTGTGTGTGCACACATGTGTGTACGTCCGTGTGTGCAGACGTATGTGTGTTGTGCATTATTCCTCAACATGTGTGTCCAATGAAATGTGAATGGCCTTCCTATGTAAACTTTCCTTAAAATCAGCCATGATGTCACCATGAACCCACAATGAACTCACCTCTGTCAAATAACATTACCGTCTCCATACCCTTGTCGTCTCTCTCTCTCTCTCTCTCTCCCTCTCCCTTCCTATGATTCTTCCATTGTCGCACTTTCTTGTATTTCTGTAGTCCCTTTATCCGTCATTTTTTCACTTATTCTTTGCCACTCCATCCCTTTTCTCTGCCATCACTATGGCGACCCATGCACCTTTCTCCTCTCCCTGTCTCTCTCTCTCCCTCCATCCTTGTCTTCTCTCTTATTCTCTTGTGAATCTTTCTCTCTTGTTCACTCTCTCAGTCCCAATCTTTCATTCACTCACTCCTTCCCTCACACTCCCTACCCACATTTTCTTCCCTCTCTCATATCCCTCTTTCTCCCCCTTGCACTCTCACTCTCTCACTCCCACTCCTTCATTTGCTCACTCCTTCCCTCACACTTACACCTTTCCATCATTTTCATCCTTCTCTCACTCCCTCGCTCTCTCTCTATCACACACTCTCTCTCTCGCTCTCCCTCTCTCTCTCCCCCTCTCTCCCACTCTGATTGAATTACCATAAGTGCAGAGCAGAGCCAGAAAGTGCCAGGTTGTTCTGATTAAGACATACTTTGTTAAACCCGCAATTCCAGAATTGATTGCAGTGCCGAGGTGGAGCGAGGGGCAGAGAGAGGTAGGGGGGTAACAGAGAGAATGAAAAAAAAGAGAGGGAGGGTAGAGGGGGGACTGAAAGAAAGAAGGGGACAGGGAGGGAAACGGGGAGAAGAAATTGGGAGAGGGGGTGGGCGGGGGTACGGAGTGGGTTTGGGGGGGGGTGCTTTGGTGGTTGGAAGGCAGTCGGAACCACATGTGGAAGTGATTCTCTAATTACCCAAAATCTGTGAGCTCAGGAAAGCAGGCGGCCGGGGGGAGGGGAGGGGGGGGGTCTCTTCTTCCTGCCCTCCCTCCAACCCGCCAACAAATCCGCTTTTGTTGGGGAGAGACGGACGTTTCGCGAGGCCTGTCGGCGTCGAGGCCGCGACTGCGGGCGGCCGCCGCGTTCGCACGTCCGACGGGACGACCCGACCCGAGGCGACTCGCGAATTCCGCGCCTCGCGTCGCCTTCACCGGGCCGCGCAGGAGGAGCATGGGTAACGTGCCGTTCTCGAACCTGCGGCAGCTGCGCGTCCGGGAATCAAACCTATGACCCTCTTAATACTTGGGGCTTTTGGCGAACCTTACTTACGCGGCCCAGGTGGGCGGCGGCGTCGGGCGCCGCCCCTCCGGCAGGCTTCGGCCAATCGGACCGCAGCGGCCGGCCATCAAAGCCCAAGCAGGTATGTCACAGTCCAACATGAAATACCAGGGCCCTGGGCTACTGTACGAGCAGGCTAATCATGTGCAACACGCGTGCCTCAGGATCCACTACTGAAAACATCCTGCTGCACCCAGCATTAAAACACTACAGCAAGTATTACCAAACGGAATACCACAGAATTACATTAGCGTCCATATGGAAGACATATACCTTCGCAATTTCCTCCAATCATAGAGCGAATTGAAATTCTTTAAATGCATTGTGTCAGTAGACGTGGAAAGTGCGTTCTGAGGACCAAAATATGACGAAGTATCACACACTCTGAATGTAAATGAATCTAAAGCTCTGCGGTGAGCCTTCTCTGTTTGCCAGCTCATTCTCCTGATTCCTGTGTTTAATGTGTAAGCTATACGTCTTTTTTCGAGGAGAAGCCAAGAGCCGGCGCAGATCCCGAGAGATGCGAGTGAAATAACGCTGCGCTCGGTTGTCCTCGTATCTGCTCAGACCCGTCCACCCTTCTGCTGATCCTGCCCCCGGCCCGGCCCCCTGCCCCCGGCCCCCTGCCCCCGCCCTGCCAGAACCCAGGCCTGGCTCTGGTACAGCACCGTGGTAAAGGGAAACCAAACAAACTTCTCGGGAAGGCGCGAGGTTGCCCAATCCTGCGTTGCCCTCAGCAAACCTGGCACCCCGCGCATGAAGCTGAGCTTCGAGCAGGGGGTTGGTGTGGGACTCTGTGCCAAAGCGGTTTGTGGATACGAGGCGGGGGAGGGGGACGGGGAGGGAGCGGCCGAGGTAAAGCGCACCAGAGAGCGTCCGCTAAGATGCTACGAGAGCTAGCGATTTGCTGCATGCGCGTGCTTGTGTGTTTCTGTGTGTGTGACTGGGTGTGTGTGATGCTATATGAATATGTGAGTTTGTGTGAGTGTGTGTGTGTGTGCATGTGTGTCTGAGTGTTTGTGTGTGAGAGAGACAGAGAGAGAGAGGGGAGAGAGAAAGGGATGGAGAGAGAGAGAGAGAGACACAGAGACAGAGACGGAGAGACAGGGAGATGAGACGCAGGGATGGCAGGCTGTCTTGGCTCCAGGCATAAGGTGTTTCACAGGTGTGTTCGTTGGCAGCCGTCTCAGTCAAGTTACAAAACACATCACTCTGTAATTATCAACATGCTCTGTCACAGCATGCACAGAGACAACACACACTCTGAGACTCCCCAGCGCACACACACACCAACACACACACACACACTGCACACATACACACACAGACATGCACATACACACACACACGCACTCACCAAACACACACACGCACACACACAAACACACAAACGCACACACACACATACACACACAGACATGCACATACACACACACACACATAAACACACAAACACGGACACCACACACACACACACATACACACACAAACGCACACACACACATAGCCTACACAAATACACACACAGACATACACATGCATACTTACAAAAACCACATACACACATGCACAGACATACTCACACAAACACATGTACAAGCATACACACAGTCATGAATGAACACATATATACATGCATATATACATAGATACTCACAAACCTACATGCCCATGCACAGGCACACATACACACATAGACATACATGATGAGAATAAAACAAATAAAAGTCCTTTTACCAGACTTTGAGCTTTAATTGCACAAATTGGTTCAGCCTTGTAAACCCCCTTTACTCCGGTCTTTATTCTATTTTCTTTTTGCCCTCTGGTGGCCACATTATGAAATGCAACTACTTAAAAATATCCGTAAACAAGCGTCAATTGACTGCGGTCAAAGTTTAGCACCATCAATCAATACTATGACAAACTTGTTTATTCTTAAGTTAAATAACACCTTGCCTTTATATACCTTTTCAAATGATAGTACTGTAATGTTCTTTGCCAGGTACCCATGATGCTCTTGCAGATGTGCATGACGCGAGAACAGGTAGAAACAGTAGCGCACGCAGCTCAAGACTGCCCCTGCTGGCGGTATAAGTGAACTGAACGGGGACTCTCCAGCTGGTGTAAGATCTAGATGTTTGGACAGGGTAAAGAGGCTCTGAGTTCACTGGGTTAAATGTAGACGTACATCATGGAGGCGGGTAACGTCCTGATGTCTGCGGCTGTTCCTGCTCGGTCGGTTATGAGCGATTGCACGTTGCCTTTGAGGACACTCAGCGTGTCCTGTAATCCGTTAGGTGGAGCTCTAGCATACCCCGCCACTGACACCGCTGTAAAAAAAGGGGACTGGGGATTCAGAGTAAAGGGCCTCGTCCAAATGCTCCAGCATTGCACCCTCCCTCCCTTCATTCGGCATCTCACTGATCTAAAGAGCCGACTCATTGACTGAGGGGGGAAATTCAGGTCCCCCCCAACATTTTGTTCCAAGCACCTGGATTTACGTTACATTTATTTGGCTTTTATCCAAAGCGACGTACAACAAGTGCACACCAAAGGTCATTGGAACAACTGTAAAACACAGGTCCGATAAGGTACAAACACTCATTTTGTACAGTTATTCATAGCCATTAGGATTTGCTAATTAGCACGACTCTTCATCCAGGAGGCAGAGCCAGTTACTGAAATGAGCCGGCTGAGTTCACCGGTGGGAGAAACGCTTTCACTTTCTGACCCCTGGACTTTCCACCCCTGCTGGCCGACTAGGTGAGGCTTCCTCCGCGTGGCTTTAAGCCGTCCGCTGCTCGATACATCAGGTGAAGGAAACGAGGAAGGAAGGATGTGATTCTGAGAGCTTTTTGACGCCAAAGAATGAGGCGACGCGCAGCCCTGTCTCCTGACATTGTTTTATTTCGCGGCGAAAAATACAACATGGCTTCCGGCGACGACCTGTTGCCACGGGCACGGTTAAAATGGCCGCAGACTGTGGGGCGTCGCTGCAGTTAGAATCGCTGCTTTACTTCGAGGGGGGGCGGGGGGGGGGGGGGGGGGGGGGGGGGATGGGGCTTCTGGGGGCCCGCTGCGTACGATTTGTTTTTCCTTCCATCCGTAATCGCAACTTATAAAACTGCAACAAACCGTTAATTGTTCTGCACTACCATCCACTGAAGAATTTACAGTACTGGCAGAAATGACAGAAACAGCGTGTAATAAATGGAATATGTCATAAATGTAATGTCAACAAAACAAAAATGAAGAATTAATTGGCCTTTGTGTCAAACAAGTAATAGTCATTACATATGATCTATATGTATTAGTTCATACCAATATATTCGAGCAGTCTAATGTATCTTACTGTTGGAAATTTTATAATCAGCTTATACTTGTATTTCTTTGTCCAATATTTTTCTACACAAAATTATAATATTCATGGAAAAGAAAACACATTTTTTTGGCTTGCATACTTTATTTCAAATTACTGACGGTCACATAATGTCACTAATACATTTTTACAGACAAAAATGGTGGTGAGAAACAACAACAGAAAAAATGGTACAAATAAAAGTTTTAAGAGTACTAAATGGTTTCCATAATTAGTGCCAGTCTTGTACACTCTATAGACCACACTATATCATAAATAGCTATGCATGTCACAAAGAGTAAATATCCCATATTTAGATCCCAGAACTCAGAACGGTCAAATCAATGCATGCTTTGATTTAAAAAAATTCTGTAATGCGCCACACGACAAGTGATTCCTTTGGAAAGAGGTTATATTTTTATCACTGAAAAATTTCAGGTCCATTCCACGGTGTCCTAAATGCTGTAGGCATGGAGACCTGGTCGCTGGCAAAAAAACCATAAAAGGTTTAAGATTAAAAGGTTCCAGACAAAGTGAAACTTGCATTGTGTTACCAGAAGTGCCAAGGAAGAACTAGCTGAAAAAGATCACTTGGCTGTAAAAACTATAATACCCAGAGGCCACTGGGGACCCAGATTGAAAATCCCTGCTATAGCTTGACTTTGTAGGGTTCTCTTTGGATCGATGGCTTTGCATAAACAGTGGCTGACTGTTTTGTATAAGCCCTGAAACATCACACTGGAGGAGAGGGTGGATGTTAACTGTGAGCGTTTGGAAACCTTCAGCGGAGAGAGGACGCGACACATTTGTCCCCTAAATTTTGTTGAATCCAGACATTGGGGCTGAGCCAATGGACATTTTCTTCAAACGTGACTCTCAACTGGATGCACGCAGCGCATTTCTTTCTCCACTGAAACAGGCCGGCGAGTTTAACAAGCACCAAAATGAAATAGGCAAACTCATCTGTAGGTGAAATAATGTGGATCAAATCCAGGCCACGGAATCTGCGCACACCCTCCAGCTATCAACACTGGCATTACAGTATGATTCATGCTAACAGACATCCTGTTTTTAATGGGACTGTCCTGGCTAGCCAACTCCATTTCATATGTCCCAAAGTTTTTCCAGAAGTATCCACGAGCAGTCTGGCATTTCTGCGTACTGACATTAATTTCCTTTTCCAGTGATGTGCAGTGTCCTACTTTCCCTTGGCAAGTACACTTTGAAATAAATGGCTCTGAAAGGATTCTTTGATATGAATGATGGTTTGAACTTTGTATGCTTGAAAAATATATACTTATATGCACTTTCTAATGGTGTATATACTGTAAGGTAATGCTGTATATATGCACTACCTCCTTATTGCCATTCAGCCTAAGTTTACCAGCTGACACCTGATTGGCCAGCGGAAGATTTGCTCCACCTCTAAGCTGGGCTCTTCCTCAGCCACCATTGTTTTGTTTTTTTCAGTACTACAACTGTTTTTGGGGGTTCACACCATTTGATGTTTCCCAATTTTCTTATTTTTGTGTTTTCCTATTTTCCTGTAAAGTGACTTTGTGACTGTGTCTCTGTAAAAAGCGCCATAGAAGTAAAATTCAACTGAACTGAACTGAATTGAATACACAGTAGTGCTACCATTGATTAAATATCTACAGCCTCTGTCAAACAAAACAGCCCCTGTACGAGAAAATAATTAAATAGAAAATAATACTATATACCATGGAAAGAAATATTTGTGGAACGCCTATGAATTAGTATAGCTCAAGATCTCCCTCTAGTGATCAAACCAGATATCATGTTTCGGAATATAGGACAGAATCTGAAAGTCTTGGGTATTGGGTAACACTTAAAGTGCATGTAATAAAGAGCAATAAAACAACAGTTCACAGATTTAAAAATTCTAAAAACGGTTACAATAAGCTATATTGCGCACACTCTCCAGAGAATATTGCAAATTTCTTATTTTGCCGTCAACATGAGTCTGGGCACGTCCCACCCTAATTTGGAATGCCCAACCGCCTGCAACCCCAGCCACGCTCATGCGTGAACATCGCTGCCAAATCTGGCGAGCGCACACAGTCGCAGTTCCTCTCCAAAACACGCGGTGGCAGCAGTCTGCCTCTTTTCACATCGCAGACTACAGCTAAACTGGGCTTTATGCATGCAGACCGCTGACGCCCAATGAAACGTGGACCCCTATCCAGCTGAACCCTCCCGTGCCCTGCGAGTTGCTGGACACAGTCGGCACCGGAACAGTCCAGATTTGATCGGTGCACCACAGTGTGCCACTCAGCAGACCCTAAATCTGCTTATTTCCACCCTGCAGTTTACCAGTCAAGTTGTTGTCTGGGCACAGTTGGGCATTCCAAATGCAAAGTTCTTTGTAGGAACCTTGTAGCAACCTTTACTTACCCAACATTGTAAATTGGACCAGATGGCGATAATAATTTTACCCACAGGAAACCATTTTTTAAAACGTTACTAGGTTAACTGGGATGCATCTGTGTGTATTTTCACACCGCGTCTTAATTCTAATGAATTTAGGAAAGGGTGCACAAATCAACTAATGGGTCTTTGAGGTGAATATAAGCAGCAGTTTGCTGTATGATTGTTGAAGAACATCTATGTGTTATTAGTCTGTGCACTTCTGAATTTACAGAATATATTTCAGTATTGATTTGGACCTACAAACAAGATAAAAAAAAGTAGTGGATTGAAAGACAGTGAATAAGCTGGAGTATGGACTACTGAGATGGGAGTATACATTGCATATCATACTGTAACCTTTGCAGAATTTCTGTAAACCATGGTATCTGTCTAAATATCGTATTCACAGCTGTTTATTAACACAGGGCAAGTTATTTTCAATAAATGAACTGGTAAAAGCTAATAATTACACTGATAAAGATCACTGCTGGTTTCCAAAACATAAATGTGATTGAAGATAGGTCACTAGAGAGAGAACTTTGGATATGCGATCAGTTCTGCAGACAAGATTTTTCAGGGTATTCAGTTTTGTTTGTCATAGGCTGTTAATGTTTTTAAAATGCTACCATTAGAAATGTGTACTACAAATATGTGAAAGATAGTAATGTTTCACAAATGTGAATTTCAGGATTTTTCTTGCATTGAAATGTCTTAGTCGGGCCGCCTATAGGAAAAATCGAGATGGGGGGGGGGGGGGAACCTTTAAAACGACTAGATATGGTCCGTGTATTTATTGGCACAAAAACTTTCAAGTTTTTAATGTTTAGACTGCTGTAAAGTTTACATTAAACAAGCTGAATTAACCACAGTAGAATCCGCTTAATTGCATAAAAGAATGAACCGGCATTTTTGACCAGTGCCGACCATCGTGCACCACTGATATCGACACATACATTTTGACAATTTTGCGTCTTCACAGGATAATTGCCCAATAATTTATGCCACAAATGCCGAATTTAAAAAAAAATTATTGATCATTATGCTATGTAATTGGACATAATTCCAAGAAAATATCCAAAATATGTACTAATGGTTAATGCGCCTATGCGATGTATTTACAACAGAATGAACGGGAAATGGTTCAGGATTTGGCAATTAAATGCAAATACCCGAATTCTGCGATAATCTGTCATGCAAATAAGATGATTATCCCGCATTAACCGTCGCTACTTTGCATATCTGTGCAGAGTGAACTGAGAAATAAAATTCCGAAAAGCCTTTAATGTTGTTTGCACCAGTGACGAAAAGGATGACGCAAACATCCTTTGAGTGAAGTTAAAATCTTAATTAACACTGTACCCTAAGTTTCGAGACATATTACAAGACATATTACAATTCAAAATACCACTATTCCTGTAGAATGCCCCCTTACAACGTGTACAACCTCCACCCCGCCCCCCCCCCTCCCCATTTTCTCCAGTACTAGGATAAAGTCTGATTGTAAAAAAAATAACCACTCGAAACTTCCATACGCTGCTCTCATCTTGCTAGGAAGTGGCGCAGTTGAGAGGAAATACAAAGCAAAGAGAACGTTATTACTTTCGCCACCACTAGATGGACTGCGTTCCACGATATCGGCTTGAGTGTTTTTCTGTTTTACCCCCGTGAGTACAGGATACTGTAACTGAAAAGTTGGATTTACATTAGAGACACTAACAAAAGACCATTACTGGATTTAGAGCTAAAAAAGAGAATCGTTTAAAATGAGTTCTCCAAATGTTAACGGCATTACGTTATAGTTCGACGCCACAAAAAGCAGTGACCTTGATTCGTGTTTTCCTCAGAGTGTGGTGTCTGGCCAAAAACGTGACCAGCGGGATCAGCTTCTTAAAGACGCAGTCATCCACTCAGTAACAGATTACACAGAATTTCGCTGAATTTGTTTATTAGCCCGAGTGACCAAGTCACCGCTGTCAGTCCGTATTCGAACGTATTGCCTCCTTTCAATGTTAGGGGAACCTTTAACTGATAGAATGGCGACTGAGGGAAACAGTCACGGTGAGCTCCGCCTATCGTCCATGTGCTGCGCCCCCTCCACTGCCTCCCACACATCGCGAGCTCCCTGTATTTGCATAAAATGTGTGTCAGTAGGGCAGCGCCTTCCGCGGCTCACATGCAAAGCGCACATGCAGCGTAGCTCGACGAATGCATACCTATGTCTAATCAGTACAACTGGCTCGCCTCCACGCTTCAGCTCCGCCAATGAAAACGTGAGAAGGAATAAAAGAGGGGGGAAGGGGGAGTGCACGAAATGATGAGAGAGTGAGAGAGAGAAATCCCCCACCATACAAAACAATAACAAGGGAGGTTCGGGGAGGGGGGGTGAGCTAGTCACATTTCACTGACACCTGAAAACGTGGTCGGTGGGGGTGTCTTGTGTGTATTAGTGGGTGTGTACAGCTTGTTTGACAGTTCTCCCTGGAAGGCGCTTATGACTGTACACGGGCACTAGGCTCAATTCTTGGAATCTGTGCAAACGCTTGCTCTTTAGTTGTGGCACAAGCGCTCACACAACACTTTCAACAAACCAAGCAATCGGTAAAGGGACGCAAGAGAGGACAGATTGGAAATCAGACCTTGTCGCTTCTACGTACCTGAGATACAGTTTGCATTTACGCTATATATGTGTTAGTATTCAGATTCGATTCGATTTTGTTCATTTTTAGCGGGTTGACACAACCCCCTCATGCCCTATGCACAATTTATTTTATCTGTTCTTTGGAGAAGACGCTTTATGATCGGAAACTTCATGACTCTTTCACCCATATCAACACGACTTCTCCTTACTGCTACACAGAGACAAACAACGTCGATACATTTATAATTCATTCCAAGCAGCTAGAACAAACAACGATGGATAACAGTCCAGGTAAGAACTATTGTATGCCTTACCGTGCATGTTTAATGTTTTTTAATGTTTATGCTTATAGTTTAGAATGCATATCCTACTTATTCCTTTCTGCTCTGTAACGCGTAAAGTCACAGAAAATGTAGTGCACGAGGGCAATATGGTTAAATATGTGCATTTATTGGTCATAGTAGTTCAAAGGTATCAAAATGTATAATTTATCTGGAATATATGGAAATTGAATATGGCTAATTAGCCGATTTTCTTATTGAATGTAATAACTGAGTGAGCTGTAACTTCGATATATTATCGTATCGTATGTGTATCTTTTTAACAGCTTTAGTAAGTGAACTGCCATTTCAATGTTATGTTAATGTCATGTGTTATCTTTTCGGTATTATTGCTGAACACTGTGGTTTTCCAGAAAACCTTTCAGGAATAGATAGCTTATTGCATACACAGATGCTTACTGTTCAAGTGAACTTGCCTTGTGGCCAGGAATGTTTTCCTGTTCCAAGCGGTGGCTGCTCGCTTCTACTGAAACACGCCTGACTGAGCTACAGTAGGCTACTTCCTGCCATGGCATGTAAACAAACTCACGTGTAGTGGCGACCAGATACGATCTTTAACTTGCCTGATAGCTCACTTAACACTCCTCCGTAAAATCGATATGTTCAAAGCTGAAATCGGGTTTTAAAATATGACTTTTGTTCACAGCGCTTTCTTGCTTCTCATTTTCTGAACAACGCTTCCGGCTAAGTTATCCACACATAATTTTGCATTGCTAACTTGTTTTTCCCAAAAAGAGAAGCTGCTTAGTTTTTTTATTTTTATTGTTTTATTATGCTAGCGTGAAAGGTACAATAAACATGAGACTATAAAAAGGTAATGGTTCAGCAGCACCGAAATCGTTTCTACGGTGACGTTAGCTACTGTTAATATGCTGGTGGTTCATTTACAAAGCTGCAGTCACGTTCCAGTACTGGTGACTGCACCGTTGTCTCGTGCTGAGGCGCACCCCTTCGGCGCCACATACAATTCTCAGAACGCGTGCATCAGGCATCTGAAGCCACTGTAATTACTAACATCACATTTACGGGCAATAAAATGTGGAATGAATTCATGCCAGAATTGGGTTCAGTAGGCTACTGAAAGCATTGCTTACATCGGAAAGACACATCATGTTTTTGTTGTGTCGCTTATCTCGTTTAAGGTGTAAAGATCATATTACCACCACGAAATAGTGCCCTTTATAAAAACATTCTCTGAAGAACCGATGCCATTTCTTAATCTGAACTAAATCCCTTGGGGTTGTATTACTTCCATCATTCACACTATAAAACAATATCATGTATCACCGTAAGCTTTACATGCGTTCTTAAGTATGTACCCATTATTTGGCCAAGATCGTGAGTTGATTCATAGGGCTATAGCGTGTTGCAGGATTAACATGTTATTAGGAATATAAGGAAATTAAATGCTTGTATCGTAATACTGTGACATTTAATATTTAATATTGTTGGGTAATTGTTGGGAGACCACCTCGCTATTGAAGAAGTGCAGCGCTAAACAAGTTCTGACCAGGTCATTTGAGACCCATTTCTGGCAGCATGTACCAGCCAAATTAATTACGGGTACAGCCTGACCTAAAAATCTGCTAACACAGTGGACCACTGAGTTCAGAAACGATTAGTTTGAACTGGTCTAGTGCTTCTCATCAGGTTGAACTGTTCCGTTGAATCTCTATAGGCTACACTACAGATATGTATTCTTATTTTATCAGTCTCATTATAATGTTTTTAATTCCTGTATGTCTACTATTCATGTGGCCGATATTATTGCATTTTATTTCTGGCAAACATCTCTCTCTATGCGTGTGTTTGTGGTTGGTAAAAATCGGATAAAGTCGTTACGCGCAATTAAAGCCCCTTAAAGCAATTTCCATACTTTTACGCAAGGTTGTGAACGAAGTTGATGGTGGCGAGAGTCTACATTGTCATGCCCCCAAGATACCATTCTGCTCGATTAGGTTTTAACTTTTAATTAATCATATACCCGAAGCTTTCTTCACCGATAGTCCATTCCTGGTCTCATACAGCTACCGGGTTTGCACTGCCTCTTGCGCTCACTGGATGCTTCTCGGTGACATCACGTGTATACGCTTCCTCAGCCGCGTGCCGCGCGTGATTCCAAGCTACCCCTCCCCTCTCTACTCTCCGGAGGACTCATGTTTTGATCCTGCCCGGAGTGATGGGAAGGTTGGTCAGTGGGTCAGCGATTTTGAGCATCAGCTCAGCTAATATCTTTCCCTCACGTTCCCTGCTTCGTGCGCAGTTTATTGCAGAGGCTATTAGACAGTTATCGCTTAATTTGCGCACAGCTGCCACTAAAATGAACGAGAGCCAGCCTCAATAAACATCCAGATAACGGCAACGCATACTAATTGCATTAGCAAACCACGTCCCCGACTTCCCTTTGTTCCTGTTTTGTATGACTGGAACGTGACCGCCCCAGCTCACGGGAGATTAGCTCTTTCGCTGCTCCGGTACAGTAACGTGGCGCCAGGATTCGAAGGTTGTCACGCAGCCCGATAAAACGTGCGTCCAAGGACAGGGAAAGAAGTAAAGAAATTTTAGAAAATGATAAGGTTGGGGACATTTATAAAAAGAACCGGCCTTCTGAGAATTCTGACATTCTGATACTTTCACTTTTTGTATGATTTATTACTAGACCAGTTTTAGTTATTTATAATATAATTTATTATAATACTTTTTTCATTTTTATTAATTAGCTTCTGTAGGCCTAGCACAACGAATGCTGTTTGTGCATCTGAAAGCAAATCTTTTTTCCATTTTAAGCAATTTCCTAGTGTTTGATAAATTCTCTGGTAGCCATTAAAAGTAAATGCTTAATGGTCAGATTGTTGTTATTATTATTTGCACCTGTGCTTTAAGTATGAGCTTTTTATTAAAATGTGCAGAGTGCACACAAACATGCACAGAATTTACAAATGTTCAAGCCACCGATATTACTGATATTACCTTACAACCCCGCATAGGCAGGCAACAGCAGAATGGAGAGCGCAACAAGGAGAAAGGGGGCTCAGAGAGAGCAGGGTACAGGGAGGAGAGGGGTTGTTATTGTGCTAGGGAGAACACTCGCCTTTGTGTGCCCCCGCTCACTGAGATTATCACTCTCCATGGGCACACTGGCTCACGATAAGCAGGCTCTGCTTGTGTCTCAGTCACTGCAAGTTCACTGTGACCTCAAGAGAGCTGTGAAAAAAAGGTGCCCGGCCCTCATGCACAACTCCAAGAGTTGCATGTGGCACCCTTGGGCGCGGCGGGTTGGTTTTTTGTGGCTACTGTATAAAGCGCTTTGGTTTTCAGAAGATTCAAACTGTAGCCTGATGCTCTTAAGCTATTTTGCCTGCTCCACGTTAATACTGCAACTACCGTGCTTGGATTGACTTCACTTCCTGCCCATATTATGGCGCTTTCCCAGGGCGTATATGTACAATATGTACATATGAATAAATCAGATCATATTTATGGGCCTTGGATGTGGTCCCTCAGGTGTCAAAACGCAGACCCTAGCTGTTTCTCAAAGAAAAAAATCTGACAAGGACTTTAAGTCATTAAGTGCTGCTGTTTGTGCTGCTCTCCACTCGCGTTTATGTATACCTGTAATATACGGCATCTTCCCTCAAGTTGTGTTAACGGTCATCTCCACGCGCTGGAGACCCACATGAGTCTAGAACCTTGCTCGCTGGCCTTGGCGGATAGCGCCCCCGTTCTCCCACGTGCACGATGGGACGCTTATGGCAAGCGGGGTTGCACATATTTCAGGGCTGTTTGGTATGCTTGCTGTCACGCTTTAATAAAGACCAACGATGCATCGACACGTGCGGGCAGCCGAGTCGCATATACACTGTAGCCATAGGAAAAGTCACGCGCATCGTAAAAGAAACACTCAGCGAGGACAGAGTGCTTTTCTGTATGCGTTATGTACACAAAGACCATATCCTCCTCAAATACTTTTCACTCAGATATTCACATACTCTTCTAGATTCTGACAACCTTTTTATAAATACAATTTTAAAATCCATACCCACACTTTTCAATTGAAATAGCTTAATTGTACTTCTAGGTACTATATCAATAATATGTAGCACATAATTTCCAGTCACGATTAAAAAATAAACCACAAACCCTTTGGATAATGCTCACTAATATGAGCTTCATGCTTTCCTTGTATTCTATGGGATGGTACTGCAGCCATTACTGTAATGTACACAGAACTGTTAAGTGGCTACATTACTGATTATGAAAACACTATCTTGCAGCACTTTTCAGATTTTGGTGGTCTTTCTAAAACAACTAACTTTGAGTGATGCCTTACAGTACAGACATTTTTACGATTGCAATAGTTGCTTTGCATTGCCAAAAAAAGTGGAGAAAAAATGTGGGAAATGCACTGTCAGCCAGAATGGGTGGGACGTGAGGGTGATATTATCCTGTACAGTCGATTAATCATTTCATTCGTAAACATCCCGGTCACATGTACACCTTTGTGCCCGGATGCACTCAATGACTTTTCATCCCAATACATTCAAAAACAAGACTGAAGGACGAGAAAACGTGACCAATCACGTTCTCGCTCCCTCTCCCACTTCCGATGATTAAGTAGAACACTACATTAACACGAGGTAGACTTTGGGACCCCCCCTGGTGGTTACCGAAGCGGTGTTCAAACGTGATCGCCCCGTTCGCTGTTGTCTACACGGGACTGCGGAATCCGCCGCGCGAGCTTGGGCGGTGACTGTGTCAGGAGTCCATGTGAGGCGGCGGTCAGGTGTCGTGCAGTTAGTCGGCTCTGGGCGCGCCGCCAGAGGAGCTGAGCTATTATTGGAGCCTAGGCGGCAGCTGGCTTCGCAGACACGTGAGGCTGTGTCTGTGCTCATCCAGTACGCATGACCAGATGCTAGTAGGAGGTTAGGGAAAAGAGGAGGGACATGTGAGGGATGAAAAGATTTTGGAGTTCACATTCAAAGCAGCAGCTGCATGTCTGCAGAAGAACACTGCATCCATCCAACCAGCCTTTAATCTTTATTATTTATGGACACATATCGCGTGAGGGGGGGTCTGGCAATTATAAACATCAATTTTGCTCAGCAACAAGCCAGTACACTAGCAGAATACATAAATAGCGCCGCATTGTTCTTTTAAGCCGCTGTTCCAAGATGATTTAGCGCTTTATAGACCTTGCATTAAAACGCAAATTCTAGGCATTATTGACATCGAGGAAAAAGACGAGGGAGGGAAGAGATTATGAAAGTTTTTATAACTAGGCTTACAGTTTCGCCTGAAACTGGGAAACGTTATCACCAAGAAACTTATTTCGCAAGTCCAAATGGCATTTTAAAATTAAAACCGGAGCCAGAAGGGAGTAGCCTGATATGCGTCGCAATATGTTTACCGTGGTATTACAAACTGCAATGTGGAAATGTAGTCTAGATGTCCATTCACCGCCTGGGCTGTCGGTCTAAAACTGTCGTTGCTCATGGTTACGTTCAGCATATTAAGCATCACTTCCGAATTATAATTCGGTGACCTCCTTCTCTTTATCGAATGTGGCTGAACACCAAACTGGGTTAAGTCAGGATAGGCTACCGGTGCCAAGTATAAAGCTTAGACCTACACGCGGGTGACATTGGGAATTCATTTAGGGCGGAATGCCCTACTCCAGAATGCATGCTGCGTTCCTAACTGAAGAATCACGGGTGTGTGGGGCGGTGATGCGTAGCAGCAATTCAGTAATATACATAGTTGCCATAACTGCATAATTTAAGTGATTAAAGTTGATTTAGAGAGACTACTAAACAAATCAATAATGTTGATACAGATAAAACTAAACATGTCAGAGTAATTGGAAATCAAGGTGTTTCTTGTCACTTGTGGTAAATGTTTTCCTATTTTACCGTACTGCTTCTTCATTGCTGACCACCTCCTCTGTTCTCCCCTTCCCTTTCTTCTGTACCCACAGGGAGTGTGATTCTCTATGCAGGGTCCTCTGGCAGTGCCAGCCCCAGCCCTGGCAGCCCCTCCAGCGGGTACCAGACGCAGTCGCCCTCCTCCCACTCCCAGCCCTCGTCTCCAGAGGTCTCCTTCACTGAGATCGGGCCCCTGAAGCAGAGAGGAGGGGGCAGGGGCACCCCTCCCTCACCCAAGCTGGTCTTCCAGTTCCCCGAGGTCACCAACACCCCGGCCCCTGCCCCCGCCCCATCTTCTGCCCCTTCCCAGCACACCTACTCCTACCCCATCGTGGGAAAGAGGCCCTGTGGGTTCACCGGAACCTTCTCGAGTGAGTGCCTTCTGTCTTGCACACTGGCCAATCTTTGTGCCTGAAATCGTTTGTCCCTTCAAAGCAATGTGAACATGACCTGAAATTAGTAAATAAATAGAAACCAAATGCAATGAAAATAAGTTTCTTTATTTATTTTCATTGTACTGGGTTTTTTTCTGCAGATTATCAGTAATTTATGCTAAAAAGTTCCTTTGCAACTTAAAACTCAGTTGTCAAGGAACACTTCTTAATTGAAAAGATCTGTCTAAAACAATTTCAAAGTGTTTTGCGATTGCGAAACATTCTTTATGAATGCAATCGATTAATATTATTAATAATATTATTACTATGCACATTCAGTTGAAAGCAATACATTTTCAAGTTTCTTTCCAAAGCTCAGCAATACCTTTGTGCTTTTTTTGGGGCCATTCCCTCCGCTGTTCTGACTGTTTCTCTCTCTCCATCAGAGACTGGAGGGATGGTGCTCCTGTGCAAGGTGTGTGGGGACATCGCGTCAGGGTTCCATTACGGAGTCCATGCCTGTGAGGGCTGCAAGGTGAGTTGGGTTAACAACAGCGGTCTGGGCCCAACCCAGATGTCCTCTGAATAACAACAGCTCTTTAAGCCCATGAAGAGTAGGTTTTTTGAAATGTATTATTATTATTATTTCAAAATTTTAAGTGAGCATTCTAGAACTTCACTGCTTTCAATTACCAGTAGTGATTGTTTCATCAGCATTAGAATGTTCAGTCAAGAACATAAATGTAAAGGTTTAAGGTTGGGAATACACCAAGCCGATGGACAGTTGCTCAATAGTTGGCCGACAACGGGGGGGGGGGGACATGGGGCGGGCTCGTCAGGAGGGATCCGTCTCAGCTCTCTGACAAAGTGGTCACCCCGTGTCGACAGTCACCCCCTAAATTTGCCCCCATTTGAATTCCTCGCTCGTGGCACGCAATCCACACAGCATGAGAGTAGACGGCGAGAGCACAGAGCGCATGACGTGTGACTCAGAGTCCGATTCCGAACGTAACCTGCAGCTAGCGCTGGCTTTATCAAGTGCAGCCTTGTTTGTGATGGAGAATGAAAAGAAGCGGAGAAAGCGTAGGAGGCGTTCTATGTGGGTTAAGCCGTGGTTGCTACAGCGACGAGCGCATGGTGTGAGTCATGAACTGGAGGGGGAAGAGAGAGCAGAATTTCTCCCGGCTGTTTTACTTCCCAGTTTCGGGTGTTAGAAGAGTTGGTAACTCCTTTGATACAGCAGCCGAATACGAACTACAGAGACCGCATCTCGGTTGGAAAGCAGCTAATAATAACTTGGTGATTCTTGGCCACAGGTAAACTGGTTTGCCAAGTTTGTCAAACTGGGGTAGTAGCTAATGAAGTGTAATGAAAGACATGTCTAATGATGCGAAGAAATAGTCAATGAGTCATGAGTCATAACAAGTTTAAATGTAACACCCAAGCAGATGACTGTGTGTTTTGAAAGCACTGTTGTCGAGACAACAGCCTTTTGTTGTCTTCCACTTCCGCCCCACGCCCCTTATCCCATATCAGAACTGTGCTGCACGCCGATCGGCTCAAAGGGCCGATCAACAGGTTCCCGATTCATTTTTTGAATTGGGACACCGACAGGGTCCAGACGCCATTCGGCAAGGGCCGAGCACAGCCAACGGCGTGTACAAACGAGGCAGACCGAACCCCGACGCTCGTAGCTCGCTGTTGTCGGCCGACCGTCGCCTTGGTGTGTCCTCGGCTTAAAGGCTGCTTTGGGAGGCACCCGCCGCCCCCTCCCTCCCCACACTCAACCCCGCTGCTCTCCTCCTCAGGGCTTCTTCCGCCGGAGCATCCAGCAGAACATCCACTACAAGATGTGCGTGAAGAACGAGAACTGCCTGATCATGCGCATGAACCGCAACCGCTGCCAGCACTGCCGCTTCAAGAAGTGCCTCTCCGTGGGCATGTCCCGAGACGGTGAGCACCGCTGTCAGTCTGCCAGCACCACACCCACCTGACACACAAGGGCCACACCCACCCAGCAAGGAGCAAGGTCTCCCTTGCAGAGACGTTGTTTTCATACCAAAGTGCCTCTCTGTGGGCCGGGATGGTGTGCATTGCTGTCAATCTGCCAAACCACACTTACTTAGACGTAACCACGAGCCACACCCACCTTTATGTCAAAATGGCTCTCCATGGGCGAGTCCCAAGATGGTGATCTTCATGGTCACCCTGCACCATGGTTAGTGGGGCACCCTCACCTCCACCCTGCCCCAACCCCAATCCCACCCCAGACATAACTCAGGCTCACTCAGACAGGCAATGGCTGCGCCATAAGGGTTCACGAGCAGTAATTGGCAATTTCATAAGGGGTTATCAACAACAGAAAAAAGCCACAAACTGATTAGCTGTAGGGAAGGTTCTGGATTTACCAAGTGAGCGACAAGGAACTGATCCAAATTTATAAATGGGGTGCAGGCAACAAAATGTGTATCCGTGGTTTATCGTCTCGGATAACCCAGCAGTCAAATCAAACAGTTTGGTTTCAACATCTACATACACATCAGCATTCCATCAACTCCACCATGTTGGCATGGCATTGCTCTTGATATGTGGAGATGAAGGTCTTTTAACAGTTCCCTACGGTCAAGATACGGTCGATCCATCTTTGTCTGGTCTCTGTCCAGGCCTGAGAGTTTATAGCCTCCGCTCCCCATCTCTCTGACTGTCCCCTGCAACCCACTCTCTCGCTCCCTCCCCAGTTTCTCCCGCTCTCCCTCCCCTCCTTTTCCCGTTCCTGCCTTTTCTGGCCCCCCTCCATCTCGCGGACAGTGATTTACGAGAACGGGAGCGCCGCAATCCCCCGAAGCCATCCTTCACGTCCAAAACGGCGGTTTATTTTCGGAGATTTGGAACGCAGGGGCGGCCGCCTGCGTTCCGCGCACCTCGGAACACGCCGTTCCATTAACGAAGGGGGCCGCGGGCCACAATTAGGAGGGCTGCGCAGGAAGGCGCCGCTCCCATCCGTCTCTGTAATACAGTATTATTTTACGCCGGGACCCCGTCCCCAGACGTATTTTCAGAACGCCGAGCGGTAATTAATCAGTGTTTTTTTTGCGCGTGTGCCTGCGCTGGGTACACGTTTCTGCTGACCTAAAAACCTTCCCGCTGTGCCGCTTCGCCGCGCTCCCCCCGTTTCCTGACTAACTTGGTCGCACCTTTCTTCCCTCTCCGCATTTTTTAATTTTCTCACAGTCAAAACTGGGCAGAACCAGTTTTTATTCAAAGATCTGGCGCCCGAGAACATTTGTGAAAGAGGGTTGAGGCGACGGTTGTTGAGGCCCGTAGAGGATCTGTCGGGAGTCGGTGGCACTCGAAAGGAGGGCAACGGCATCGAGCTGGTCTTAAGAGGGTCAGAAAACCGCAACCTAGAAATCAGTTTTCTTAGCATTTGAATATGTGCATAAACAGGAAAACCTCAGTGAGAGGTGCCTGGGCCTCATGTTCGCTGTTGTCTTGGTGATGTTATCAGGCACGCAGATTTTAAGATTACAGGATGTTTATCTGCCTGAAATCATATGCAAACAAGTGTACACCACAGTCTTTTTAGAGAAACATCACTCTGGACTGAGTGTTATTTCACACACAGGTTTTAATAGGGGCAAAAGCTGTACTTGCCACTGTTGATTAGTGTTCGACTAAAAATAACCAGATCTCAATTGCTGCATTGTTAAAAAAAAAATCCATTGTCCTTTTTTGTTTGCATTATACAATAAAGAGGAGGGTAAATTAAATTTCTCCTTTTACCTCAAATGACTTCACACCTGTGTTCTGCCTGAACACAATACATTTTTTAACACCTTCACACAGAAGTAACAAAGCTCTCCCTATGAGTCAGTCTTTTTTCTCATTCTTGCTCTCCCTGCCCCCCTTCCCTCCTTTCATAACTCCTTCCATTTTTCTCGCGTTATCACAGCTTGCTCTCAATTGTCCCCCGAATCTGCTAACCACCCCCTTGACCCAAGTTTGTGCCATTTTCTCGTTTCACGCCGCCCCCTCCCACCGAAAGTAAAAAGTAAAAAATAAAAAAACCACTCCCTTGCCCTCGGTCTTCCACAACTTCGCCGTCCTTTCACGGCGTCGGTGGCATCACGTTTGCTCTGACCCAGTGACCTACTTTTTCAGAGTGATGGAGAGAGAGCGCTCCAGGAGAGAGGGGGGATAGCGTACGCTAGCAAGGAGCTATTAATAGGCTCATGGGTTGGCAGTGATTCCAGGAGTGGGGGTGGGGTGGGGATGGGGATAAGTGAAGTGAAGCTTGATATTGGAGAGGGGGATCTCCAGATGTAAATTTGACGGTGATTTGACCCAACTGGCTGTCGACTGCTTCGTGTTCTTTTTATACCGGTGCAACGAAACCCGATAATGCCAGTCAAAATGGAACTGGCATCGCAGCTAGTCCCACAATCGCACACAGGCTCATGTTCATCACTGGGAACTGCAACCGTGGATGCATTAAAATCATACTTACTGTGCATTATAAGGAATTTTGAGAGTTTATACAATTGCTTGGGTGGTTGCTACAATCAGGACAGCATCAGGGCAGAGGGTGAAGATTTACTCAAAAAATAAAGACCCTACATATGGCCAATGATGTTTAGAATTATGGAAACCAGTGTCATTTTAAGAATGATTCAATAATTTTAAACATCTGGATTACAGAAGTCACAACTAACATTGGTACAATATGAGATACCCTTACTATATTTTAAAGGAAGACGAGGTCGGTAAAAAAAAAATACACGTGGTACAGGCTAACGCGGATTTCTGAGACGCCATTTTCAGCAGTAGTACTAACCAGCGTGTATGTCTCTTCTCTGTTCCTGTCTCTCAGCTGTGCGTTTCGGGCGCATCCCTAAGCGTGAGAAGCAGCGGCTCCTGGACGAAATGCAGAGCTACATGAACAGCCTCAACGAATCGGCGGCCATGGACATAGACTCCTCTCCCCCTCCCGAGACCCCACCCAGCCCGGAGGAGAACCAGTCGGATGAGGCCATCGGCACCATCTCCCAAGCCTACCGCGACATCTTCGTGAGCGGGCAAGACAGACTGGGCAAGAAAGGCAGCAGCAACAGCAGCAGCAGCAACAACAACAAGAACAACAACAACTCTTCCTCATTTCAGGGCATTCCCTCTCCCAGCTACGCCCAACCTCACCCCCAAACTCTCCCTGCCCAGGGGTACAACTCATACCCCGCGACAGGCTATCAAGCCGCTCCCCGCTGCCCCGTCACCCCACGCGACAACAGCCCCACCTTCGCCTTTGTGGACAACGGCCGTATCAGCTACCCTGCCACATCCAATCAGAGGCAGTCTCAGCTCAACGTAGCCCCGCCCCCTCAGTCCTACCCTGCTAACTACAACAGCTACTCCAACAGCGAGACCCAAAATCAACCCTCCTGTCCCTGGAGGATGAGCCCAGGCACCAAAGTTCTGGTGAGATTTTACAAAGACCATTGTTTGTGCATCCATGACTTGATCCACACTATTTTTCCTTTTCGGCTTTTTGCCCATTAAATTCACTGCATAAACTGTCCATTGCAGCACAGTAGTGTGAATTAACCACCCGGAATGGTGATGCTGCTAATCATTCTGTAGCACTAATTTGTATTGTCTTGTGATTTTGGACTTTTCTACTAGCTCATGAAAGAATTCTTCTCCTAATACAAGTGTAAAGATTCATTGAAACGTGCACACAGCGCCATCTTCGCGCAATGCCAAAAGAATATCTCTGAAAACTCCTCCTCTGCCCTGTCCCCCTCCACAGGCGTGCCCCCTGAACGCGTGCCCCGTGTCGCCCGCGGGACGCTCCAGCCAGCAGGTGTGGGAGTCTTTCTCCCAGTGCTTCACGCCGGCGGTGCGCGAGGTGGTGGAGTTTGCCAAGAACATCCCGGGCTTCCAGAACCTGAGCCAGCAAGACCAGGTCATGCTGCTCAAAGCCGGAACGTTCCAGGTACGGACCCCCCCCCCCCCGCCCACCCCGTCGTTCCGAAAAACACGCACCCTGACCGCGTCACCATGACACCTTCTTGGCATGCTTTATCTTCTTAAAGTTTCAAGATGTGATCTGCTTTCGCGCGAGGTCATGCCAGGTAACGGTTATACGGTGTCATGTCCTGGCAATTATTAATTCAGCAGTTTAATCTAGGCTAATTAAGGAACATGGTTCCAAGGACTGGGTTGAGACACATGAATATGTATCTGTGCCTTCTCTTGAAACCTGATGATCTGCACCATTTCTGTCTTGGTGCTTTAGCACCTACCTTCTGCTCGATTGCTCTCCCATGGCATTTTAACCCTTTGATGCTCTGTTCCAAGATGCAAGTGCTCACAGAAATAATATATATATTTTTTTGTATTTCTTCAGGTTCTGATGGTCCGGTTCTGCTCGCTGTTCAACCCAAAGGAGCGGACGGTGACCTTCCTGAATGGGCAAACGTACCCGCTGTCGGCTCTCCGGGCTCTGGGCATGGGCTCGCTGCTGGACGCCATGTTCGATTTCAGCGAGAAGCTTGCGGCTCTGGGCCTGGAGGCCGACGAGATGGCGCTCTTCATGGCCGTGGTGCTGGTGTCTGCAGGTGGGTGGAGTCTCGGACGCCCCGCAGTTCCCGCCTTACGGCTGGGCCACGGGTCACAGTCCCCGCCCATAGGCTGTGTCGCTTACCCCAAAGACAGTTTCTACAAGGAGAAATTTGTAAAGAAGAAATTGTGATCTCTCATTGTAAACTGAGGAATTAAGAAATAATTGAGGATTGAAAAGTGAGTATAGTATAGCCCTGGCGAAACCCGTCCCCAACATCTGTCCCTTTCCGCAGACCGCACCGGCATCGTGGATGTGGGGGCAGTGGAGCAGCTGCAGGAAGGCCTGATCCGCGCCCTGCGCTCCCTCATCACGCGCCGTCGCCCCGACGACAGCACCCTCTTCCCCAAGCTGCTTCTGCGCCTGCCGGACCTTCGCACCCTCAACAACCTGCACTCCGACAAGCTGCTGGCTTTCCGCATCGACCCCTAAGCCACCCCCTCCTCCGGGGGGGCCCGGGTCACACGGCGGGAGAGCTCCGCGCAGCAGACTTCAGGTGTGACAAAATGAGCGAATAAGAATCACCTGGGACCCTTTTCAAAAATGGAGGGAGGTGGATTCTTCTAGAAGGGCTGGACTGACGATGGACGAAACAGCGGCGCGTATGGCCCCTGGTTTCATCGTTATCATTTTTTTGGTGCGTGAAAAAGACACGTCAAAACTTCCTGGGGGACTTCTCAGCGCCCTTCACGGGTCATCACGTCCTCCCGTGCCGGTCGCCTCAACCCCGCCTTCCCGGGCAATGCGGGAGGGGGGAATGGGAGGGGAAGCGCGTTAGCCCCGCCTCTTTTTCTCAACATTCAGCCCTGCTGCGCTGACCTTCTGAAGACCAAACAGCTACGTCTCATCTGTCTCATTCCTCCAGGTCTCTCCCACCATTTCCAATCCGCCAGCTGACTGCGCAAAATGGCTTCCGAGAGAACATTTACTCTCAACAAACTTGAATTGTATGTACATGCAAGAGAAAGGGAATCTGTACACTGTATATTTTATAATACAAATGTGTATTCAAGTGTATACATAATGTACTATGTACACACAAACATAAATATATATATTTTACTCATTACCTTGAGTGAGAGGTTGCCATTTTAATACATCAGTAGCCATCTGTATTGGAATACAATAGTGGAATAGATTGGCAACGCTATCTTAGACTGCACATTGCACATGCACTGTATTAATCACTCGTTCCTTTGGGCTATTGTGTCTAAAAAGACGGGAGTGCACATTGGAAATGAGCAGTTTCCAATTCGGTTGTTTGAAAATGAAGATTCTTTAAAAATGGATGTCAAGATGCGCAGCGATAAAAATGGATCTTCGTAATTCGCATGGGCAACATCTGGAACGCCGACACCACCAGCACATTTATACCCACGTTATGTGGGCTGTGTAAATAAATTATTTTTTTTGTTGTTGTAAATACTATAATGCTTCTGTATTGAAATGTTCTGGGTTGGTGATTTTTCAGTGCCAGATCAGAACCATGAGAGTGAATCAGGGGTCCTTACATGAAAGTGTGTGAATGTGTGGGGGAGAGGGGTGGGGGAAGGAAGAGCTGAGCCTAACTAGTATCCCTGGTGGATGGAAGGACCTTGGCATTGGAGTCAAATCAATACACGACACACGCGCACACACACACTCAATGAAACCTTTTAGTGGAGAAGGTAAATCAAAATCTGTCTTGCTTGACTGTAATTTGTTCACGACTTTGATTATGATGATTGATTGCACCCTCTGCTCCCTGTATATTTTGTAAATGTTTCCTGTTTATCTTCCATAGAATCAATATAAAGATGATATTATATACTGTTTGTTGCATTTAGCTTTTTTATTTCATTCCCCTCCTGTCCTCAAAAAATGCACCTTAATTCAGTTCCTCATGAGTACAATGGTAACTTAGCAACAGGCTTACCATCTACCATTAATAAGATGTCCCTCATTGCACAAAATAGTACTCAATGTGCTAACCTGTAAAAACACATAAATCCTCTCTAAAGACCGATTACAGAAAAAAAACTAAAGAAAATGATACAGCATTTAAAACAGCCCAGATAAAATTATAAAAATCAGTGGAAATTGGCAGATTAATTCATTTTTTTGAATTTTACGTAGACCATGTTTGTGTCCATTTTTAATTTCTCCTCGCTATTTGTAACTAGTAGCACCTGATAACTATGGCAACTAAGCAATGTCCTTAAACAGGAAGTCATTTTTAAAATAAATGATGTCCTTGCATGAGGACAATGAGTTCACGTAAAATTATATCATTTATTGATGATATAATTTATATGAATTATAATTAGGGCCACCATTTTGTCTCCACCATGTGACCAGCAGGGATTTAAACTTGCATGACCAAATTTAATACAAATTGGTCAAAATGAATCTCGTCCTACAAAAAATAAAGTGTTTTCAGAAAATTTAAAATAGCCGAAAATCCAATATCATAGTATTATGGTTCTTTAAAGAAAATGTGTTCTTTATGAGGAGGGACATCTACTGACATCTACAAGTCTCCAGGTCAAACAAGATTTATGATTGTAATAATAATAATAATTATTATAATTGTTATTATAATTACAATAATGATGACTGCAAATAAAAATTTCAAAAGACTATTATAGTGTCTCGAAGTAGCCAGTAGTCAAAATGCCAGGTTTTACGAGTTTCATCAGCCAAGTGTATATACAGTATAAATACAGGTATAAATACAGTATAAAATGGTGGCCAATTCAAAATGGCACCGACTCATAAAGCATATATGTTCCTAATGAGGCTGTTTGTCATGGTAGAAAGTTTGACAACTCTTTAAAGGAACTGTTTTGTAGTGAATTCTTTTTATATTTGGATTTGGAGTTTGTTGTAGCAGCAAAGGGTGGAGCAACTGCATATTAATGGCCATAATTTTGGATGAGATGTTGGATGTCAGGTGTCCACATACTTCTGGCCATGTAGTGTATTTGTTTGGTAGCTTGCTTATTGTGGAGCTCCCTCTGGTGACCATTTATGGCAGGACAGGTTGCCCTCCTTTAGTGTTTTTGTTCTGTATTCTGACAGGGAGATAGCACAGTGGGTAACAGGTAGAAAAAGTATGACAGGTCAGGCGCCATGGCAGGGATCAAACCCCCCCTTGTGGGGAGATTGACATGTGGCCCCACAGTCGGCTGCAGTTATGGGCTGCATCACACATCTCACCTGTTTACAGCATTTAAGTGGTATGTCCTGACCAGTTCATTAGCATAACATGAATTTACACTAGCTCATCTCTCAGTGTCCTTTTTAAACTGTTTTGGTGGGCTGGTGGTGGTGAGGAATCTCCATTTGCACTAAGTGATACCGTGCCAGTATTTTCATTCAGAATCAGCTGTACTGTGCTAGTATTTTATTTACCCTCGGTTGGTACTCCTTAGCAATACCCTGGCACATCCACCTGGCACGAGCGAACATTCTTTAAGATTGCTGCAATATTGCAAACTGAACAAAAAAAAAATGTTTCGCATCTTGAACACAGCTCAGGTTTCAGAGTATCCGGAAGCAGCATCCTACTTCACGCTCACATACACAGTGCTTTCTCATACACGCATGAAATAAATGCTTGATTGCCCACATAATGAAATGCATTCATATGGCCTATGTGAGTATTTCTCTGTGTTTTGGTGTGAGCACCATATGAGCATGTGAGTCTGTAGTATATTTCTGGTACTTGTGTGCGAGTTCTGAGTGGAGTGTATGTGTGTGTGTGTGTGTGTGTGTGTGTGTGTGTGTGCATGTGCATGAAAATAGTGTAAATGTGTGTGCATGGGTGTTTCATGTTTCATGAGTGTATTTTTATGTGAAGCAAAGTCTGCACCGCCTGACAGTGCCTCGTTTGGGAACCTCTGCAACGCACAAAATAAATTGCTATATACTGCACGACTCAAAGGTGGCACGCTAAATAGATGTTATTCCTTTGACTGAGTTAAATGCTCTGCAAAACACATTTTTTCCAGCTCTGAATACAATAAGCATCAACTGACTAAATGGGAGGTTCAAGATGGCTGGAAATTTCCACATTTAAGCTTGAAGTAGCATGCATTGCATTAATTCAAATTGCGCCACTATAACCCAATTTAAATTCTGACACTCTTCTCATTGAGAAATTGCACCATTTCTGAACGGCGAGTAATTTCATTTTTTTCCTCACCTCTGTGGGCACGGCGTGATTGCATTGTGTGCGAAAATAGCGCGCATCTGTTTCGAGCCGTGTGCCTCCAGAGGAAATGCAATTTTTGCACCCTGCTAAGTTTGCAGAAGCTGGCGATGATAACGCCACGTGAGTGCCCTATATTAATATCCTTGACAACGCCGTGTGCTTCACATCATGAGATGCTGCATGCATTCGCAGAACAAACCACTGCATGGTCACGCAATCAGCTGGTGACTAAACTTCAGTCCCTCATCTCATAACCACATTTTAAACAGAAGACAGTGAATTCTTTTAACTACACCTGCTTTAAAGTATGATTGTCCTCACTCTTTTTTATGGGAGCTATATTACTAGACACTTGTTTCAATGTGTAGTAATGCCTTGAAATGTAATAGCACATATTTGTTGTAAGTGTTGCTCTTTGAGATGAACATGGTTTTATTCATTGCGTTGCCTCTTGGCCAGGCCACCCTTGGAAAAGAGATCATTTATCTCAATGGGACTATCCTGTTAAACTTTGGAAATCCCCACAAAACAAGAATAAACAAGCCCTCCAAACAGAACTATGTGGAATGGGGAAATAAATGTTTAAATCGAAGACAGTTTACACATCAGATCTTTAATATGACGCACCATATATCGCACCATGTTTCCAGTCTTTCTCCACTCACTTGTCTCACATCACCAGCTATCCCAGCATGCCTTGTGGATGCAAAAACTTGGCTCTCATTGAAAGGAATGGAAGCGATTATGAAGCCACTTCTTGTCGGAGGATGTGTGTGGCTTCACCCTGAATGGTGCCCTGCGATAGGTTAGAAACCTGTCCAGCGTGTACTCCTGCTTGGTAAATGGTAAATGGACTGCATTTATATAGCGCTTTTATCCAAAGCGCTTTATAATTCATGCCTCTCATTCACCCATTCACACACACCAACGGTGAAAGGCTGCCATGCAATGTGCCAATCAGCTCGTTGGGAGCAATTAGGGGTTAGGTGTCTTGCTCAAGGACACTTCGACACGCCCAGGGTGGGGGATCGAACCAGCAATCCTCCGACTGCCAGACAACCGCTCTTACCTCCTGAGCTATGTCGCCCCTTCTCTGCTTCTCGCCCAATGTGTGGTGGGATAGGCTCCATGACCCCTGTGACCCTAACCAGGATAAGTGGGTATAGATAACGGATGGACGGATGTACGGTGTTGGATCGGCTTGAGGCCAGGGCTCTGTGCAGGCCAGTCAATTTCTTCCTCACCATTCTCGACAAAACTATATGGAACTCACTTCAACATGGACCTCACTGTGTGCCCGAGGGCACTGTCATGCTGAAACAGGAAAGGGCCTTCCCCAACCTGTTGGAAAGCACAGAATCCTCTAGAATGTGAATCAATGCTGTAGCATCAAGATTTGCCTTCACTAGAACACTAGGGGCCTAGCCCAAACCATGAAAAACAGTCCCAGACCAAGGGGTGTTCAGATACTTTTAGTCATACAGTGTATCACAGACAAACTACAGACAATAAATTAGCATAGCAGTCATGCTATCTGCAAAGTTAAGGGATGGCGGGGCATAGCACACACCGTTACAGCACTGAGGTACTTCCACAGAAATACTTACGATTACTGATAAACCACAGACCGTCGCACCACACAAACATTAATTTTGTACCCGCCCACCTCATGCAAAGACACAGAATTCAGATTCTTCACACAGACTACACACAGACATGCAATGAAGCTCCAGACTTGGGTTTGTTTGCGTTCTTCCATATCCTATGATTGTGTTTATACTTCCCCTTCATTTCCAATGCCAATTAGATCACAGGACATAATTAAGTTCCATAATTATTAATTTGTCCCATGAATATCTAGACCTACTTCAATTAGCAACAGCATCCTTTTTGATCTAGTGCCACAGACGTGACAACATCTGCTCATACTTAGAAATAATAATGGAGAACAGGATATTTGTTTAGGGTAGATACGGATGTGCACATGATGCAATTTCAGGCAATAGAGCAGTTCAGGATACCATACTGATTTCTGTGGCAAACTTAAAATACCCCAAAAAATGAATACTATTAAATATAATTCATATATAACCCAGGAATACATTTGGACACTTTAACTGAAAATGCATTGCTGTAACCAGTGGGAAAGCCAGCTGAGTTGACAAGTTACGGAGATACACAAAGTTAAAAAAAGAAAACGGTGGCAGGCATGGTTGATCTGCCAGTGTTTGAGACTTGAGTAGATAACCTAATAACAGTTTTCTAGCTCCTGGTACTTCACTTACAATAAAACTACTTCGTGCAGCTAGCTAACCAGTCCTAGGCAAGCAGCTAGATGGCAATGTAGCCTAGCTTTTATGCAGCTATGTAGTTATGGTTCATTTGAACACTCGTTGGCTTTTCTGTGACGGTTGGTTACAGTTACAAATGCACAGACTTTCAGTTCTTAAGAATATCAGTTCAAAAGAACACCTCAAAATTGCATCTTTACTGGAATCATCGACAGCAGTCAAAGAACATCGGTGTTGATCGGGTTTGTATCCTTTATGAGGCCGACAATGTTGAAAACTCCAATTTAAAGTGACAACACCCGCTGATTATAACTAGACTGTGGAGCAAAGATTTCTGAAGTTGACATCATAAGCTTACCCATAAAACAACAAACTGCTAAAGCTGTCATGTAAAAATAAATAATGAAACTAAACACATTTATTGAATGTTCGAGTAGGCTACTCGTGCCCATTCCTATTAATAGGTAGCGAACCAGCAAGCTAGCAAATAGTGTAGACAAGACATAACCGACATTAGTTTCAATTTAACGTTATTTTGTGTAGTTCAAACCAACATTAGTTTGGTCAACTTAGGCAGCGAGCTATTTGGAATTCTCTGGGTTTCCTAGATAGCTAGCTGTTAGATATAGTACTCTTGTGTTGACAAGCCTCCCACAGCTTATCTATTGTTAGCTGTTCCAAAGTTTGGCAAATTGTATTTCATTTTAGGTGTAGTTTGTAGCACGCACTTAGTTATACTTACAAAGTGTGGCAGACGTCGTTTGTTGCAAAGACAGTACAACTTGGTAGCAAACTAGTAGCTAGTAGAGCGTCAGCCGATACAATATTTCCGGTTACGCACGAGCAGATGTGAGGCAGCGGGAAGCGCACTTCCTCTAGTTTATCAATGGCGGGAGCCACGAGTCTTAAGAGCTGCAGCTGTTACCGGAATAATTATACCCGTAGAGGGTGCACCAAGTATGAGGGCGGCAGTGTAGTATAATGGGCAAGCAACTGGTTACATGTTAGATTCCCGTGTAGGACACCGCCGTTGTACTTAACCTGCATTGCTTCAGTATATCCAGCTGTATAAATGGATGAAATTTAAATGATATGTAAAAGTAATGTAAGTCGCCCTGGATAAGAGCGTCTGCTAAATGCATGTAATGTAATGTAGAGTTTTTTTCTGACCAATTGTATTAGTATATAAAATATGCAATTTCTCCATTAGCATGTCATGTTGTTTACACAGTCTTCTATCCACTGTATCAAGTGTGAATAACTTTGAGTGCACTGTTTTTAATTCACAACAAATATGCAGCACAAAGACACTGAACGTTTTGAAATGTTAAAACACTGCAATGAAAGTAGGAAGAAGGCCCTCAGTTCAGTGTCTGGGAAGTTAGTTATTTTATGACCACTAGAGGGAAGTAGCTGCTAACCAGTGGTGTCCTATATAAAATACAGACCTGGGCCCAGAGAGCTTAAGGGCAGTTCATGGAGTATTTGTCATTTGTAACAAAAGTGTATGCATTGGAAAGTATGAGTGGTTGTTTGCTTTCTAGTTTTAATTTTACACTGACAAAACAAAATGTGTTGTTCAGAGGTGTGCCTCTTTTCCCATATGCCTATAATCTCTTTGACAACTGTAATCTGCAGGCCATTAGTAAAAGATATGATTGCAATTCACAAAGCAAAAGTGTTGATTGTAGTGTAGTGCTCGCTATTTTAGTTACCAGCAAGTCTGCTAGCAGAATAATAATAGTTACAGAAAGAGGAAATGCTTTATGTAGCAAAGGAGTGTGGGACACTCAGGACAATTTCCGCATTCCCTTGAAATGGGTACTGTGCTTTTCAATAATGCATTACATGTACATATTATGTTTTATTGCACATGCCCACTGAATAATCAATGCTGTTATACGAAACAACAGATTAAAAATAATAACAATTCTAATAATAGTAAAGTTAGTGCTAGTCCTAATGGTGGTCGTATGTTTTTGGGTGTGTCTTAAAATTCATAAAATCTATGTCTTTTCTCATCAACAACACATGCAGTACTTCAAAAGATGATCCATTACTTTAGTGTACCACCCAAACTATCGCAATATAACAATAAAAATGATTAAAAGCTTAAATCGGATCGTTTGATTTCTGTATATAATAGAAAAAAATTCAATACATTATATAGTAACTTCTGTTTTCATTTGAAAACAGGGTCCACGCACACAGTGCCAAAATATAAAACATATGACTTCTAATTATTTATTTTATGAATATGAAAAGTATGTTAAGCATTCTGAACACTAACAGTAACACAGCCACTGACAGTCGGTGAGTGAAAATTTGAATATGTCTTGAAGATTTACTGCATACCATCCATGATTAATGGAGATTATGACACCGTTGGCATTACAGAAATATTACTTGGTGCAGGGTATTGAGATTAATAAAATTAAAAAAAAAAAAAATGGACCTGGAAGGATTGAACCTAGAAAATAGGTGGGGGTGTAACCCTCTATATATTTGCAAGAGATTGTAGTAATTTACCCTCATAGCAAGCATAACTTGATTAAATTACTGGGAGCCAATGAGAAAGGCCTTAATGTAGGAGAATGCTATAGCCCACAAGTACTGGCCAGCAATGTAATCACCATGTTCCATGGAAACATAAAGCCATTTTTTCAGGAAGGAGAGACATTAATAATCAATGAATTCCCTTACCCCTCTATTAAACTGGAATATGTGGGAATTAAAGAAAAAAATTTATGCGCTCACATGATGACTGAACCACAATCTCTGACTGTTAGAGCCCTGTGTTGGATTTTGGTGTTGTCGATCAGGGCTCACAATGTTTAATCTTCACATATACTGCACATGTTCACAACGGTGCTAAAATGAAAAGGCGGCAGTGTAGTATAATGGGAACGGGTCTTGTAAACTACAGGTCACAGGTTCAATGCCCAGGTAGGACACTGCTGTTGCACACTTGAGCAAGGAACTTAACCTGCACTGTTTCAGTATTATACATCCAGCTGTATAAATGAATGCAAAAATTGTGTAATTCGCTCTGGATAAGAGCATCTGCTAAATGCCTGTAATATAATGTAATGATATTAGCCAAAAGAAAGACATTTACTGTTTATTGACATTCACAGATTGTGCCTTAGATAGTAAATGAATACAGTGTGTTCCTTAGACAGCACAATATGCACTGTTTTCTGTACACCTTTCATGTACATTTTTTTCTTGCTTTTTCTGAGAACGAAGAGCGACACAAAAAAGACAAAAAAAATTATCAGCATATCCAGTCAGTTGGTGACAGTTAATTGTCAGGGCTCATCCGTGCAGAGGTTCTTGCACGTGAAGATAAGACGCCGTGCGCTGACGCTGACATATCAAGCAGCCGTTACCCCACAAGTTTGAGATGGGGAGAAAAGGGTCAGGATCAGGGCATTGACACGCTGGGGAAAAGCTTTGGAGACATGCAGGTGAACTCCACCATGGAACATGCCCGCTGGCTATTGAAATGATGAAATAAATGGGATTATCCTCTTTACTGTCTTCTGTTTAGAGAGCATAGAAAGGAAGGCTGCATAAAGAATGCTTCATACTTTCGTCTATACAGGGTTTGATTATGGTTCTTTTCCATTCATAAATTAAGCCTTCGCTCAGTGTGAGGTCACATGTTTAGCTTATTTTTTTATAGGCCTGGACTTCAACAGATTTCTTGCTGCATTATATACAGTCATTTTTTCCTTCACCAGAGATCGGACCTGTTGTGTTTATACTTTTTGGCCCACGATGGTGTCTCGCCGTCAACAGGGCCTTTTGTCCCTTCATAGTAAGGAAGCATGGATCCAATCGTCTGCTGGCAGGTCCCCTCAGAAGCTGCGTTTCACAATGTGCCACAAGTGCTTTGTGTCAAGACACTTCACCAGCACGCATGCACAATCGTGTACAGGGAAACTGTGCCTTTAGTCTGTACAACATGTTCAGTTCAGATATCTCAGTAACACACTTGCTAGGGTAACTCATGCTGTAAGAAGCTCCCTGTGACCTCAGGTCTGAGCCTGAGTGGATCAGACAGATATTTTTTTATCTCACTGATGGTGAAATGAAGGCTGGAGACTACCAGTTTCTTTTAGGTAAAGGGGATATATTATCTGAGGTTATGGGTGAGTAATAGCTTTGCTCTCTCCCTAACGTGTCTATAAAGGGAAGTTACCGTTTGTACGATTAATTTCCTAGGAATAGATTCTATCAATTGTTAGCCGGTACTATGTTATAAGTCATTGGCTGAGTTGGCTTGAATTTGAGCCTCCAGTTGGTGCCCCACCTAAATGAGATCATGATTCGTCAGAAGTAAGTGACCATATGTTTATTAGTAAGGCATATTTCGGGAATTTGGGTGTCTCAGAGAGTCAGCCTGGTCCGACTCATAGTACCCTAAACCTATAAGCCTGAAATGTGAGCGAGGGTGTGGTGTAACACAGATGCACAGTTAGGGAAGGGTTTCTACGCTATAGACAGCAGTTGTTGCTCTTCAGGTGGATAACCTGAAAAGCATTCTGGGTAGAATACACTGTTCCATTTACTGTTAGTTATATTCTCATACACATTTGTGGGCTTGTATTGAAAAATGTCAATTGAAAAATGACCAGAAAAACAAAAACAATGCCAACGTTTCAACTGTCCTGAAGCCCTGCAAAATTCGGAGCAAACTAATAAAACAAATGCACAGTATTCATTTGAGTCTGTAAACTTTTTGAAAGAATTGAAGACAGGTTTTCTTAAGATCTCTTTGCTGAATAACCCCGTAAAAGGTGAGGAGCACAATGCTATCTGTTGCCAGGCAACGAGATGTCTGCAATTTACCCAGTCCCAGCGCTTCAAGCTGCCAACGCTCCCACCGCCGGACAGGACACTAAATTACTTTAGCCCAAGGGCCAGTGAATAGGGTGGCTAAAGGGGTGGGATGGTCGAGCAGACCTGCTTACGTTCATCGAATAGTTAAAAGTACACTCATGTTCTTTAGACAATTTTAGATAACATAACCTAAGTTATGGTGGTGTGAGGTATTTGGATAGGTGAGAGCCGAATATAAATATTGGTATTTTGTATTTTAAAGTTCAATTATTTATTACCCGTAAGCAATTTGTAAGTTCTGCCTTATTGTCTCGAACAAATTTAATGTGACACATGCTGCAAAGCAAATTTCCCCTCGAGACAATGGAAGATTTATTCTACTCTGTTCTCCCTCTGCACCCAGAAGGCCCAGAACAGAGGGGCATCAGCTTACTTATTAGGGTCAGTCTAGGACACTTTTGGGGAAGTTTTTTTTTGTGTGTTTGTGTTTGTGGGTGGGGTTGGGTGGAGCAGGAGGGTTGTAAATGGTTATGCGATAAAAAGCGCAGCCGAGATGTAAAGCAGGAATGCAGTTAGACGGGGTTGGGCGGAGTCTCCGTGTTTATTTCTGTCAGCCTGTATTAATAGTGTATTAATATGAAGGGAGGCAACTGCTTGGCATGGGCAGAAAGCTGATAGAAATGGCTTGCTTTTATAGATATGGGCTTTCTCCTTGAAATGCAACTGTATGCCTTTACTGAGAATTGCAGCTGCATAACAGTATAACACTGTTATGTGTCTAAAATGAAACAATCCACCCCGCACGCATTTACATTAAATGCCCTTTCATAGCTATTACAGCAAAATTAGTGAGTGCAAATAATCAGGAAGACTATAAGCAACAGAACACAGCATTAATATTATTTAGAGGGAAGCTGCTGGGATTCTGCCGTTACAGGGTTTTACAGAGAAACCCATTTCTCACATGAATCAGTTTGCCTTCAGCCATAAGCACAATGGTGATTGAAGTGTTGAATATTAAGTCTATGGTTAAATAATTCTTTTGTATTCACACATTTGTAAATTCTTCACGAGAAACTCTTTCAGACCGGAAGAGTGGAAAGAGATTCCTTTCATTCTTGTTGAAGCAGATGAATTTTAAATACAGTCCTCTCTACTTGACCACTCCTCGGGGCTTCTTATTATCTGGGCGAACAATAGGGAGGTGTGTTTTTCTTCCAGGAATATGTGGTCAAAGGTTCAGGAACACTGGAGCTCTTGCAGCTGCCTGGGATTGGAAGATATTCAGGGACGCTCCGACTCGGGCGGAGTGGAGGATGGAGAAAGGGTTAAAACTCCAGATGGAGGAAAATCTTTACATCGAATTTTCTTTTATGAACAATAAATTTACAAACCTCAGATTTCCCTGAGATAATTCATATCAGGAACCCTGTGAAAGGGTACAACAACAGCTACTCACTGGGAAACCGAACCAGTAACCTCTGTGTATTGAGCCCGGTTCACTAGCCATTATACCACACTGCCAACCTTTTGGAGGAAAGGGATGGAGAGCTTGAGAGAGGGAGGGACGGGGAGAGTTTAGAGAGAGTAGGAGAAAGAGAAAGGAGGGACAGAGCATGAGAAAGTGAGGGGGAGAGGGAGAAAGGGAGAAGGAGGGACAGAGGGAGAGGATAGAAGCACGTGGAACAGAAAATGAATGCTAGGGACGCAAAGGTTGAGCGGTAATGGGTTTTGGCAAATGAGTGAGAATTTAGGGGATCTCATTCCTCTCTTTTCTCCGGGAGGGACGGGAATTTGGCTGTAGATTAACTCGAGACCCTCGAACCAGGGAAACCCTGTACACCCTGCTCACTCTGTCAAAGCGAACGTGATAGCTCTCTGCATTCTGTCCTCCAAACAGTTTCCCTTTGCAAGATACCGTCAGCTCGTAAAGTATGCAATTGTGTTGATGTATATGACACTTGGGGCCATATTTCAAGGAAGCTAACGGCAGTTGGACAATGCAAGTGCACATTCAATCGAAAAGAGGCTTGTCTGAATCTGTTTTTGGTATTTTAATGATGGGACGCTCGCAGTGCAAAGAACAACAAGGCAGGGAGTGCCCATGGAATGAGTTAAATGTGCGACCGTGTACTGGCATCAGGATGCTTTCCACGTTCTCTTTAAAATGAGCGATTACATCATTTTTTCCTCATTTTTCTTTCTTAATGGCGCACATGACATCCACCCCTGTTCACTCTACTCTGAAGTTCTACACAACACTTCTGGGTCATGCATTTAGAATGTTAGCTTTCCAGTCTTTCTGCTAACAAATCCTAACAGTTGATTTTTTCAAATCTGGTGAACCATTTTTGTAGAAAATTTCTCATAATGAAGAACATACACAAGCCATTGGGGGGAGGGGTGCAGATGGACACTGACCCAAGTTTACTCTATAAATAAGGCCAGGGGAAAAGACACACTGTAGAACCTAATCAATTTTGAATTAATGCCAGATTCCTTGCAACCCTTAAGGATTTCTCAGACCTTACGTTCCTAACATTTATGTGCCCCTATCAAGATTTATTTTTTGTCTTGCATTATGTGTCATAGCTGATGAGATTGAAGCAGCTGGGCAGAGAGGGAGGAGTCAATTGAGTAAATTACATTCTATGTTACATTTTGTGTTTTGCAGCGATGATTTATGAGCAGTACTGTCTGATTGACCCTCAGGGGAATTTGCAGTGTGAAAGATAACATGGAATGTTCCAGATAAGCTTGGAGAAAGAAGACTCGGGGCAGTGGGATGTGTCCACATACTCTATTGCTATAGAGCGATGCTGTCGAGTGAGAGCGAGAGCGAAGATATGTATAAGTGTTTCACTAACTGCTAGCTGCTGTTTTTGTGTGTACCTGTGCCTCTGTGTGTGCATGTGTGTGTGTGTGCAAGTGAGTGTGTGTGTATGTGCGTGTGCATGCACGTGAATGTGTGTGTGTGTTTGTATGTGCGTTTGCCCGTGTTTGCACATGTCAGTGTGTATGTCCACGTGATTTCCTTCACTGTCCTCTAGCAGTGGATACTGGAGCTGGTTCAGGGGCTGGCATTAACAGCCTCCCTCTCAGACTAGCTCCAGTCATGCTATGGGAATGCGGCAAGGGATTTCTGCAGCATTTTTTGTGTTTGTTGTTAAATATTCCCCAACGGGAATGAGACCAACCCCTCAGCTTACCCCTCCCTCCTCCTAGCCTGTGTTACCCATCCCAACTCCAGTTTAACACTTTTCTCCCTGGGAGGGAATGGGCCCACAGCACAGCTCACATTACTGAGCATGTCAAGGATTTGTGTGGACTCTGCTGCATTACACAAGGCTAGGACATACATCAATGAGTATGTCAGTACTGTAATAAGAAACAGAACAATGGAGACAGTTATTAGAGGATACTTCCTGGCTGTACTTACAAGGTTCCTGACAGCATCCAAGAGATATGACTAGAAAGTATTCACAAATCAGCAGTGGCATTGTTCTATTTGTTGCTACCAATGTACTCCATGTTTAGAAGAACTTCTTTGTGGTCTCTATGTGAAAAATGACGAGAACAATGTCCTGACCCAGTTTTACTATTTCTGTGCTGCTGGTGCTCTCAGGGGACAGGAGTACTGCAGAGATGAAAGTGCTGTAAAACTATATTAGGCCAGGGCTTGTATTCATAAAGCACCTCAGTGTATGAATGCTGATCTATTGTAGGATCCGTTTTGCCTTTCAATTCATTATAAATAGGGTTATAAGAATAAGGAGACCTCATCCCAGGCCAGTTGGCCTACTGTATTTTCAGACACTTTATGAACAATGGTCTGGAACATCATAACTTGTTGTTATTTTACAGACTTTTACAGACTCAGATTTTTAAAATACTATGCTCTGAAGCACCCTACCGAGAAACTCATTTCTCCCATGAACAATGTGTCTCAGGCCATAAACACAATGGTGGTTCATGTACCTCAATATTAATTTTATGGTTAAAAACACATTTCACAGCTTATAAATGAAATTGCCATCAAATGTCTTTTATTATAAGATATGTTTTGACATTTGCAATAATGTATCTCATTTCAGTAGGTCCTGTAATCCAGAAAGGACCACATTTTGAAACAATATTTTGAGATTGTCATGAGTTACGGACATTGAACTTCATCATTTATGAAACAGTTTCATTTAAAATTTTTGAAAGCATTCGCAAATCTGTGCCCAGGTGTTTAGTATTATCAGCACTTGATAACTGTTGACAGAAACGTAAATGCACCAAACGTATTTTCTTAGCTCATCACCATGTTTCCTCTGTTCCTTTACGTCTGCCCGTGTAAGCGGTCCCATATGCCTGACAGGGTGTGTGGCAGTGCAGTCGCTTTGGGTGGGTCCACAGGAGGGGACTGAGCAGGAGGCCTGGGATAGGGGTTCGAGGGGATGTGGGATTGTTAGAGCAGGGGGTCAGAGCATATGCATCAAGTTAATCTGAGCCATATGCATTATTAAATTGGATCCAGAATTTACTGTGAGACGGAGGAGTCGTAAGAACACTATGACACTATGCAAGGAGATGCAGCTCAGGCAACCCTGTTACTGGCCTCATCGCTGCAGATGCCGACTGAAAAATAAATGCATAGCAGGGAAAATAACTTTCATATGCCCGTGAGGACGCGATTCACGTTGTCCTTGGCATCACAGGAACAGTGGGGCGAAGCTAGTGGGTATCTCATGAGACAGAGGGGCGGAGCCTCAAGGTGCCATAGGAACAGTGGGGCGGAGTCTCGGGGTGCCAATGGGACAGTGGGGCAGAGTTTCAGGGAGTCGCAGGCAGGGTGCAGGTGTAAACTAGCAGCCATGGTCCGTGCGGTCAGTAAAGACGAGTGTTTTCTGTGTGAATACCACAGAGTCTTCGCGTGACTGCAGCTGTGGAGCGGGACGCCTGCAGTGAGATACCGGAGGGCTTGTGGGAATGCTGACACTGTGTCACAGTTCAAAGCCTCCATCTCACAGAGCTGTACTGTGAGCCCGGATTTCGCCTTTAAATAACGAAGCGGCCATTACTTATTCTTTTATTTTTTAGAGGAAATCCTTCCCGTTACTAAATCAAATTAAGTGCTTCGCAATATGCAAGTGAAATATTCAGTGTAATAATTATGTTGCAGCATTTACTCACTATAATAAGTTTCTACAGGGATAGAAACCTACATTTTGAAATTCTTCCTAACAACGGTGGGTGCTGGGTTCTGACTGCTGTGTGAGGAATTGCCGCTACCTGAACATACACGCTGGGTATGTGTTAGAAGAAGGTAGCCACCATTAGACTCGTGTGACCCATGAAAGAGAAAAGAGATTGTTCGGATCCGTTTATTGTCGATCTGTTTATTGTTGAACATACACTGGTAGGAATTTCACTGTATTATCAGTACTTTGTTGTTGGTGCTGTATACAGCATGTTGGTGTAGATGTACAATTGGTTTTGTGTGAATTTTTTATGGCTGTTAAAATATTACAACAATCATTCATTACTTTAATCCAATATATAATAATGTTCCTCAAGCGTGAACATGAACCAATTAGCTTGTGAACTTATTTTTTTATTTTGTTTCTTTGCTGGCCACAGCCACTTGAAGGTGAAATGAATCATCATTTTTTGCTGGAGTTTTAGTTTTTAAAGAATGTTGTAGCATTGCAGTCTACCGGAGTGGTGGGCTAGCTGCTCCGCTAATTCTAAATTAATCTTCATAGTAAAGTGCTCAGTGCAACTGCCTCTTCCCCTGGAGGCCTGGGTTTCAGCCTTGCCAGATCCATGTTGTTGCACTGGTGTCAGAATGTATGCCTCAATGGACAGGCCAGTGCCCTATGGGTGTCACAGCCTGTGGGTGGCATTGTGAACATGAGCTGTCAAATGAAGTCAGTCAACTTGCTGGCAAATTGTGGCCAGCAAGTTACAGTAATTTTAACATTTTCCTAACAATTTCCCCACAGATAAGATAAACAGGTTTACATGTAGCCTAACATATAAAACAGTCAAGATAGGTAAATTACACTCTACAAATCTCAGCATGTTATTATCCATGGAATTACCACAGGCAACTCCAACTTTGGCTAACCACAAGGTCAAGAGTTTCCCAGCTATCTGTCTCAGCCATAAGGCACTGTCTCACCATAGCTAGCGGCGCTGGCGTTCAGGGCTGCATTTAGCAGGGAATGCGACAAGCCAAAATAATTCGTCTTGTTAACAACGAACGGGTGAGTCATTTTTTGGGCAGCCATCATGAGTTTCTGAATAGTAAAGCGATGCGTGACGGGCACTCTGCGTGATGTAGGAATGTTTTAGCCCACAGCGTGTCTTGGCCAGCGGGAGTGTAGCCTACAGCAAACAGGCTGGTACTCAATGTGGCGCCATTCGCTTCGCGTTGAGCGGTAAACCGGGAATACTCCGTAGGAAAGTTCAGAATACTGCGAACATAGCAGCGTGTGCGCCATTCAAATCCTCTGTCACCCTTGGTAGTCTCTTTGGTTTCCACGGAAACCTTGGCAGTTTGTTACTCTTCGGGTTTTTGTCACCCTTGGCAAATGCTTGTAGTCAAAACCCTGGGACATGGTTAAAAATTAGTGGCTGCATTTAAATAGAAAATATTGACTAAACCCACTATTGTTCTGCCGTTCTGTCACTTCGTATTTATGTCTTATGTGAGTTTGGTCATCCTATATGGTTGTGGTGCTTTTTCCCCCTTTTATTCAGTTTTAATGTCTCAGTTCACTTGCTTTTATTAAAACACATCTCAATGGCCATATGATCTTTAGTTGGTAGTTAATTTTGTGTCATACATTCAGCTTTTAACTTTTAAATTGTAACACCTTCATATTAAATTGCCCAATGTTAATTCAGCAAAAATAGGGAGTCAGATTCAAACAAATGCACTTAGGTCATTTAAGGACATGTGTGATTTAGTCAAAGGCCTGTATTCAATCGAAGAAGTGCCCGTAACTTTGACCTACATGCAATTTCATGTTTTATACATTTTATTCACAAACTCAGTTTGGCATGCTAATTTTAATGACTACTAAACTTGCCAAAATATGACTGGGGAAATGAAAAAAGAAATATTTATTTTAATTGAAAGTCAAAGTTAAGGACAATTGTCAAATGAATCCTATCCAAACCCATAACTCAACAAGGGCTGTTTTTCTTGCACTGATAGAACAGCTACGGGAAGTGACAGCTTAAAGCCAATGAAAATGAATTTTAATGGGGTGATTGCCATCCATTGTTCGGACTGACTGATCAGACCACTTTTTGAAATAACTATCATTTTATGCTAAAACTGTTTGTGGGTCACACATTTTCCAGTATGCCAAATTCAGTTCACTGTTCTCTGTAGCACAGGAAAATATAAAATTATAGGAATTTATGCTGTTACTAGGCTACTTTACGATGACTTCCTACTATCCTGGTAATACAATAAAAAATTATGTAATGCTCCTGTCCTCTGGAAATAATGTATGCAAATTCATTTATGTTATGATAGAAGAAAAGTGTTATTTTAACCTCCTAAGACCTTGCAGAAAAAATGTATTTTTTTAGCATAATACAATCAACTGTGAAAGTATTTTCCAAAATATAATTAATTTTATTTCTATTCAATTCTGCTTGTAGTGCAGGTGTCAGCATAGTGGAATATATTGTTCTTGAGATTAAGACCAGAGACGTACATCCCCTACAGGAGACAAAAATGAATTTCCAGGTTTTATGAGGTTACTACATATATATTTCAAAATAATTCACACTGATTCCCTCATCCTTCCAGTTAATTGTATTCCGTATTTAATAATAATTTCCATAATTCTAGACTCATTTCCTGGGTATTCCACTGGTTTCTTTTCCACTCTCTTTCTTCATTGCTCCAACATGAGCCTAAAATGAGCCTTTCACGCACGCTGTTATAAATTTAGCCTCGCGGCTTGCTGTGTTTGCTTATTTTTGTATCTGGAAGGAAGAGAGTTCGTACACAAAAAGGGCTGAATTTTAACTACCTTTAGCGGCAGACTTCAGTTTAAAAATACAGGCGCTGGAATGCATCGCGGGCCATTCTGATATAGCGTTTATCTCCGCGGACGCGAGGGACGGCTGTGTGGTTCGGCGGCCCGCGCGTAGTTTCGATCGTTCTGCACGTTCCTCGTGCTCCCTCCACACCAGCAGATGCCTGGAGTTTGGCAGTCATTTCAGCTCACAGAAAAAGCCCGATGCTTGCCGCTTTCTCCAGCTTTTTTTTTTTACAGTTAAAAAGCCTGGCTCTGACAGCCTCTGCTCCCAGAGGAAGTACCCGTCGGAGCAATCCAAAGGAGGAAGCGTGCGGTGCCAGATAGGAATTCTGGATTAGGAAAACTCTCCTAATGCCTGCTCGCACAAACATGTGCAGTGCCAGGACACTTCATGCTGCTGTACACAACAATCACTTTCTCTATGGCTAGCCCTTATATGCATAATTATCAAATGCATAAAGCGCAATATTGCCTGAAGCTTTGTGACCACATGAAATCTGTACAGCAGGATAATTAAGCAGTAAAGTACATTTAGAGTATTGTCAAACATAGCATCATAAGCGCATTCAATAAAGTGCTTGATTAAAGCCAATCAGTTTTCTTTTTGACTTTAGGTTCTACCATGACAAGGTGACCAACTGTGCTGTTCTGTGCTTAATTCTCTTTGGCTAATGTAATATAGCATTGCTATAATAACGCTAATATTAGCATTTGATTTGCCTAGTCTGAACTGTGGCTATTCAATGCCCTGGTAATATGAATTGCAGCTCTAGAATTCTAAAATTGGTAGTACCTGGTTGGGTGCCCCATAGTTCTCTTTCGATAACAATGGATGAGATATAAGATTACGGTCCATTTGTTAATGCTTAAGAGGGACTTAATGACTGCATTATACTTGCTTAAAAAGTAAACATTATTATTATTAGCATTTTAATAATAGTAACAATAACAACAACAACAACAACAACAATAATAATAATAATAATAATAATATTTGAACTTATTAACCTTTACTGTATAGATTGCAGCTGGATTACTTCACAATATGGCACTAAACAAGAAAAAAAGAACAAATACTTTTCAATGAAATGTAATTTGTAACTATAAATAAAATAAGTAAACTACAAGACATTTGAATGAAACGAAAGCAGTTAAACAGAACTAAACATGACTAATTAAAATAAACAAAAAATTATAGGAACATTGAAAAACAGGATTAAACATTTAATTAAAAGCCAGAGTTAAAAGGAATGCTTTAATCTCAGATGTCAGAATCTCTCATTTATCATCCCTCTGTCTATTCTTTGGAAGACTGCGTCCCAGTTTTGGTTCATGAAACAGAAACATTAAAACTTTTCATGCGCACCTTACATTGAGTGAACTAGCATTGCTGGATATAATGGCTTGAGTTGTGACATTAAAGGCAATGTAATCAAAACTGAAAGAACGTGCTGAACCATTGAGGGCTTGGTAAACAACTAAACTATAAAATGAATTATTTAAAATCTATTCAAAATGGACACCGGAAGCCAATGTAATGCTGACAGCACAGGAGCAATTGAGCTCTTTTTTTGCTTCATGGGCCACTAAAAGCATCTCTGTCTTACTCTTGTTCAGTTTCAGGAAATTCTTGCTCATCCACTCACTGATGGAGAACGAGCAGGCAGTCGGTGCACTGCGAACACAGGGTCATTTGGCTCAAATGATATGTACAATTGTGTGTCATCATCATAACAATGAAAATTGATCTTATGATGAAAGATGATATTGCCCAGTGGGAACATGTACACCCCCCCCTCTCCCCCCGCAATAACACAATAATACTAAGAGGCCCAAGGATATTTCCCTCTGCAGTTCCGCAGATAATATTTGATTTCACTGACACGTGGTCGGCCAATTTGACAAAAGTATATCCCGTTATATATACAGAAGTAGCGAAGAACACCAGCCAGAAAGTTCACAAAATGTTTTGAAGTTGTATTCCTACATTGATATCCAGATGCAAGTGATATTTAGGGTTCCGTGTGGTCCAAATTCAGTTTTTATACTTGCTTAAAAATACACTTGTGACACTTTATCTCAGAGGAAATCAAGGATGGGCTATTTTATAGAAGGATATTAATTTAAAATAAGTATCAGGTTTTATATTGTTTGCACATTTAACTATTCTTGGACCACCTTATTCACCCTGTATGTATGTGTGTCATGAAATTTTGCTGGGACAGCTGCTTAAGAACAAGTTAAAGAACTGGGCTTATAAAAAGAAGATGACAGGACTGATTTTGGAAGGCTCTCAGATTTGATAAGGAACTGGGATTACAAAGACATATATGTGAAAAGTCAAGATCATGTTTGATAAGACTGATAAAGAAAAACTAATGGAATACTTCATAAAAAAATCGATCCATCCAGATGTTTTTATTTTTGTAAAAAATGTGAAGTTGTGTGCTAAAACAAAGCAGGTGATATTGAACTAAACCTCCATTGTGTTAAGTTTAAGGAAAAAAATTATGAAAGATCTTAAACACATGTGTTCAACAACCTAAATTGAGCTAGAGATTGCTTGGAGTGAAAACCAACATACACAGGGGTCCCCCAGGACTGAAGTTGAGAATCATTGTGCTAAATGACCATGTGTCAGTGCAGATCACAGGTTTGTAGCCCACTGTTGTTGTAGCCCTGCACACAGTACTCAATGTGAACTTCTACAGTTTATATTCAGCTTTATATAGATATATTTGGATAGGGGTGCCTCCCAAATACTTAGAAAACTAGTCTTGTAGTTTTTGTGGCTTTCCAAAATTTACATTCATCCTGGAATATTCTTATTAATGAATGGGGGAAAATACTGTGAAAATGGTTCCCTAGCTAAAATAAAACAGCTGAGAGAAAGTCAAGTTTGACTGTTTGATGAGGTGCTGCTGTTGATGAGGTGCTTCTTTCACTCTATAGCTCAGCCAAGAGCTCCCAGACTGCACTGCTGTCGACACAGAGCTCCCAGGCTGCACTGCTGTCCAGACAGAGTTCCCAGACTGCACTGCTGTCCAGACAGAGCTCCCAGACTGCACTGCTGTCCAGAATTCCCACACTGCACTGCTGTCCAGACAGAGTTCCCACACTGCACTGCTGTCCAGACAGAGCTCCCAGACTGCACTGCTGTCCAGACGGAGCTCCCAGACTACACTGCTGTCAACAAAGAGCTCCCAGACTGCACTGCTGTCCAGAGAGAGCTCCCAGACTGCACTGCTGTCCAGACAGAGTTCCCAGACTGTACTGCTGTCCAGACAGAGCTCCCAGACTACACTGCTGTCCAGGCAGAGCTCCCAGACTGCACTGCTGTCAACACAGAGCTCCCAGACTGCGCTAGAGCAAACTGTCATCGTCTCTGGAAAAGGTGAGGTAGTGGAGGCAAGCGGATGCTAGTGGACTGAATCACTAATTCCTACACAGAGCCCCGTGGAGCTAAAAATGCAAGAAACCGCTTATTGCATCTTGGCCCGTTAGTCTTCCAGACCTGATGTGAGCTACATAAGTTTTTAATTACCCGTCCCTGCTTAGATAAACCCGTCCTACTGAGGTTCAGTTCATTCAATTCCCATTACTAATACACAACACAAAACACTTTTCTTTGTGCGCTCTTTGCATGCTAGTAGCATTTCATTGCAAGGCACAGTATGTTCTGAAACATACGAGTATATGAACTTACGAAACCTTTTTCTGTGAGCATGTACCTAATTTCTCTATAGCTGCCTTTATATGGTTTATGATTACGCATTTAAGTCAAAGCAGACAGCAGTTTTATCCTAGCAAGAGCTAAATGGATAGTTTGCTGGGCAAAGCAGGGGAATATAAATGATGCCAAATGGGCAGAAAGAATGCTAAAAGCTGCATGTCATTAACAATGATGTGATGTCATAAAAAAAGAGGCAGAGGCACATAAAATGAGATGGAGGAGGGTAGGTAGAGAATGGCGGGTTACCGCTGTTGTGCAGGTGCACTGGGACTGCGTCTCCCGCCCCCAAAACCTCATTCACCACACAGATTCGGAGATAGCCCGCCTCCCGACTGCTCGCTACAGCGCTACGGGGGAGGGGTGTATGTGTGTGGGGGAGGGGTGTGTTTTTCACACCACTGTAAACTTTCACAGAGACTTTGTGCCATCCTACATCAGAGAGATGAAGTCGGCTCCAACTGACTCCTCCGGGCCCTGCTCAAGTTCGCCATTGACATTTAACAATATTTTTCCCCGACACAGCAAAAACAGTTGGTCCCAAGACAACTACTTGTAATATTGTGTTGCTTTAAATTTTAACATTATATATTTGTAAAAAAAATAAATAAAATAATAGTAATAAAAATACAACCGTGCCAATATTTCTGTTTAAATTTACAGTTTTCAGGGTTCAGTTGCACAAATCTAGTAGAGGACTAAAATTCTATGCAAAACTGTGAAAAAAATGTGCAGGGTGGATAGCTTTTAGATATTGCCACATCAATTGTACATTGCTATGCCATGTACTAGATAGTCCGGAGAAGTATGCTTTTGTTTGTGGGTACTGTTCTTGTATTCAAGTCAAAATAATAATGCAGGGCCTCAATGCCTTATTGCGAATTGTGCATCTGTTCTTTTTCTAAAAAATAAACAGCAGGAAAAAAACCCTTCTTAAGCATATACTGTACCTCAGTTAGGATGGAGATTGTGCCAATAAGGGTTGTAGCCATTTGTCAATTTGTCATTGTTGGTTGATATATTTATTTTTTTAAATATCTTTTATGAGATGCGCAGCCATTGTGGATTTATAACACACTGTAAATACAGCCTTCATCATTATTTGCAGGTACCTATAATAATACTTGTCAAAACCACAGTAAACAGTATGATATAATAGGCTGTACTGAATGCTAACGACCAGAATCATTCTAAACTGAAACAGTACTCCTTGCAGATAAAATACGACCAATAAAAATAGCTCACTGCTTCGGGATTTATAAATAAAATTTGTAGTGTCAAATCCCCTCTTACTGAAAAACCAGTCCAGCTTGAATTTGCCATCTAACCAGAAATCTTTGAGTTGCATTTAGAACGTGTTACATGAAAGACTAGCCGTAGCTGATTGGCATCGGGGTGGGTCTGCTTGGCCTCGTGTGAGGCGTGCGATGTTCTGAGACGGCGGAGAGGCGCCTCACCCACTCGCAGGTGTTACGCGCCGCCGCTTTTATCTCCTACACAGCACCACTGCTCTGAGAAAGTGGCAGACTGGGAGAAAAAGTCAGAGGGAGCGAAAGAGAGATAAGGAGAAAGTGCGGTTTTAGGTCCCCGACGCTTAGCAGCTATTTTCTTGGTAAGGCATAACTTTGAACTTCGGCAAATGGAGACACGTTATTCTTTAATGTTGGGGCCTCGTGTGTGTGGGTGTGTGTGTGTGTGTTTGTGTTGTGCGTGTGTGTATGTGTGTGTGTGTGTGTGTGCGTGTGCGTGTGTATAGCTGGCACTGTAGGAGTAGCTTGGAGCAGAGGAGGACATTCAGTACAGTGTGTTTAGATGTCAACTGATTAGAGAGGATAAACCATTAGCAAAATCTGTTGGGGATATGATAAGGATATCTGGATAAGTCTTCAGGCGGTAAAGGAGCAGAGCATTAATGTGGATGTACAGATGGGTGACAAATTGAATCATATTTTAATCATAGTGAATCATATGAATGGCCTTCACAGTCACCAGTTCAACACCTATGTGAGATTTTGGACGCACGTGTTAGACAGCACTTTCCACCACCATCATCAAACACCAAATGAGGGAATATCTTTAGGCAGATCCCTCCAGGAAACTTCCAGAGACCTGTAAAATAAAAAACTTCTGGTGGCCCAAAACCTTACTAAGACACTTTATGTTGGTTTTTCCTTTAATTTGTCACCTGTCAGTAAGTTAAAGTCATTAGTAATGGTGGACATCAGTTACCCCTTCATTAATTGTGAAACTGTATCTGGAAAATCTAAAGAGTTCCTACCCGTTTTAAATGATGATTATTTGTTCCAGGTTGCTTGGCCTACTCGGCCTATGAAATCTAACTTATTTGTCAAACCTTTGCGCAACATATTTGAAATAATTCAAGCTTTGGAATACATTACTGGGCAGACATCTGGCAATTTTAAACATATCCAAATGTAAAGTCATACAACTAGGAAAAAGCAATTTAAAGCAGAATTATTTTATTGGAAAGGAAAAATTACAATAAGTATTACAATAAGTCTGTGCTCAATTTTAAAATTACAGCCAAAGCCTGAGTAGAAAGGTCTGGATTCAATCAATATTTGTCCTTGACTTTATCTAACAATTGAAACTCTTTTTTTGTTCACAAACAGTTTGGTAAGCTCAGTGATTAATCGGTGAACTGGGTTTGTGGAATGCTCGCATTTACTTCTTAGTCAAAGTTAAGGGCGAATGTGAGTTGAATATTGGCATAAAGCCAACAGGACTGTGGGATATACAGCAAAAATTATGGAGCATAAGTCAAAGGAGGTTTTACTTCATCTTTAATCAAAATGCCTTCATCGGACAACATTTACATTACTGTGAATCTTCAGTGTACTATTGTATCTGAAACATATTAAAAGAAAAAAATGCCTGTAAACTGGCTCTCAGCTAACACAAAGTATTTTAAGAATGTTAGGGAACAGATAGATCTCTGTTTGCTTGAGAGATAATGTTAGGATAAGAATATTCCTAAAAAGTGGAATATATTCATTTTTCAAGGTTTCAAGGTCTGTCGAAGTCACAGAAAAAGGTTCAGGGTAAGTCACATAATGACCATTGCTAACACACCCCAAAGGTTATTATTTAGCAATGAAAAACATGATAGACATTATGTTTCTATGACATTGTGGCATTGTTTGGAATGTACGTATTGAAATGGAAGATTATTTCATTGTTGCTAACTGGAAAAAAACTGAAGAAAAATCCAAAACTATTTATGCAGTGAAATATAAAAATAAAGCACACCCAGGGAACTAGACAAATTTTGATATTGTTCACTTACACTTTCTTCTGGTGATGAAAATCTAAATCTAGGACTTCACTTTATTTTAAAACCTATTTGTCAGCTTTGTTGATTTGGAGCTGAAAAGACATTGAATGTATTCTTTCAGCATGCCATTTTGGCTATTACCAACAAGATTGAATTATCCCTTCACGTTCACCAAAAGAGAGTGAGGCTCAGTCTCTTTCTGATGCATTGGACTCTGATTGGCTCAGACACTCCATCTGACAGCTTCTGGCCAATTGTGAACATCTGATGGTGGTGTAAGTGCTGCAATTGCTTGTAATGATTAGGTATCTTTAACCAAGTGAAAAGTGAGTTGAGATCTAGTGACTGAAGACCTGATGCCTCTGCATTCCTGATCCGTCAGCCACTCTCTGCTCTCATGTACAATAGTTCCTGTATATTTAGATTCAAACATTCAGAACCTCCAAGGACCCCCCTCCCCCTCCAGTCCCCTTTCCCTCCCTCCCTCCTTACAGCTGTTTCTTTTTCTCATGCTGTGCATTCTTCTGAGCTCTGGCAAATGGGGACACATTATTCTTTACTGCTGCTGGGGCCTCATGTCTGTGTGTGTGTGTGTGTGTGTGCGTGCATGTGAGCTCACATGCGCACGTGTGTGTGTGCATTCATGTGTGCCTGTGTCCATGCATGTGTGCGCATGTGCATGTGTGTGTGCGTGTGTGTGCGTGTGTGTGTGCACACGTGTGCGCACGTGTGTGTGTGTCCGTGGATGGGTACGTGCATGTGTGTGTGTGCGTGTGTGTGCGTGTGTGTGAGTGTGTGTATGAAAGAGAGAGAAAGAGAGATTGTGTGCACACTCACATACCAGCCACACAATGCCAGAATATAAATGGTTACACACAAGACAAATCAATGAAGTAAAAAAGGAAGAGAAAGGGGGTTAGGCAAACTCACCTCTATTGCAGGCTTTGGCACAGTCACTTATACACAGCTTACCCTGATAAAATAAGACATAACTTACCATTTTCATGAATTTCAATGAAGTGTCAGTGTGGCTGAATAATGTGGCAAACATAATGCTTATAATATCATAAATGCAACAGTGTAATAAAACTTTGGTTTATGTCTCAACTCAATGTTATTACAAAGCAAACAGAAACATTTATCAAAGATGTGTTGGTGCATCTACTAGTTTAAATGGCAAGTGGTACTGCTCGACAAATGAAACTGGGCCATACTCTGTGAGTTGCACCATACTCCGCGCTCCAAATATACTCAAAACATATATTTCAGTTTTAAGCACATTTTTGAAAGTACAGTAATTCCTATTTTTTTGTTTTCAAGTAAATGTTTTGATTGACAACATTTTTGTTCGAATGAAATCCTACCCAAATCAGTAAAGGTGTACGATGCACCTGTTTTTCACCTGTTACAAGTTATTGCACTCTTGAGATAGCCATGCGGCTGCCGTCCCCCTTACCTGCTGCGAGGTGCCTGTGTGTGAGACCCTCGCGTGCAGCCGGTCCTGGCCCACTGTCTCCGCCCTCCTCCAGCTGTTCGTCTCAGTCCAATTACCGTAACTCCCTCGCTCCCGCTCCCTTACCCTGCCAGCACCTTCCCACCACAGCTCTATTTTTATCCCTGACTGCAGGGAGAGCCCAAGGCTCACGAGGATTAATCACCCCCCCCCCCAAACCTAGCCTATGCACTTTCCCCTCTTTACACCCCCCCCCCCCCCCCCCACTCCCTCCGGATGCAGGCTCAAGCTGCACGCTGGGAATTCTAAACAAAGGAAAACAACTTTTTTTTTTTACGACCTCCCAAAACAGACGGAAAAAAAAAAAACCTAATGCAATTAGTGGCTGTTTGGTCTCGTTAAAATAACTCGCCATGACAGGAAATCCCCACTTCCTGTCCCAAAACAGCCGCGCGGCCACAATAGAGGACCGGCCGAGAGGGAAACGCGGACGGCGTGTGCGCGGAGGCCGGCGCGCTCGTGGAGAGCACGTCCCCGTGGACCTGCGGCAGGTCCAGTTCGTGCGCGGACGGTCCGCGCTTTTGATAAAGACACCATCCGGTTGTGACCGGGGTCGGCGGGGCTATGGGATACAGGAGACACACACACACGCATGCACACACACACACACACACACACGCACAGACACACACACATTTTCACTTCCAATAAGGATAAAGGCACGCCTTCCTTGAGCAGCCTAGCTCCAGAGGCCAAATTTTGTGTTAATCCTCACAGAGAGGAGCAAATCAACAAATGATCTGGAAACCACAATTGTTGTGTTTTTTCTAGAAGCATCTATAAGCTTCTGTTGTTAACTGATCTTTGAGTGACGAGCCTGTAACTTCAACATGGGGGTGAAAATATGATGCTCCTAATGTCCTGAAGACAGAGGAAAGCATGCATTCTATGACATGTGGCACTACAATTGTTCATCTGCTGGTGGGACATGAAAATTCGGAACCATGACGTGACAGAAAGCCACAGAACAGCAAAGAATTATTTAATCAGCAATTTAAGCATCGCCTCTGAGCGCAGGGGGGCGGGGGGGGGGGGAGGTGGTCTGCACTGCCCGACCATTGAAAATGATCATGCATTATCATAGGGCTCTCATCCTGATTTATTGACTCCCTTGTTAGGGCCTGGTCACAATAAATACCCCACTGAGGCCTGTTCAGAGAGGCCTGTTCAGTTAAGAGCACATTCTTTGGAGGTTCTTTGCTTTTTATATGTACAATTATTGTCTGTTATTGTAAAAGAGATTGGATATATATGGTGATTCCTGGTTAAATAAACGTTAAATATTATTTTTCAAAAACAAAAAACCAGCACCAACCTCAACTGCTTTAAACGGGACAAAGCAGCAAGGCTGTTCATCCTGGGGCCACATGGGGCCTTTCTGGGGGTGTGGAAGAGTGCTACCTGAAATGCAGGGGTGATGGCAGCTACCTTCCAGGCAGGGACAGCCTAGCTGTCTACTCTCTGGGTTGGCTGTACCCCCCACCCCCCCTGATCCCGTTCAGCGTTTGCATCCAGAAACAGGCACAGCGTAAAGTTTCCAGACGTCGCACTTCCGTCCCCCAAAGACCTCGCAGCCTGTTTCATATCAACGTTGACGTTATTCGTTCAATTTTTCCTCGATTTAATGAAAAGGGCTGGCCAGGTCTGATAGATTTTAAATGAAAACTGCCCTAAACCGACGATAATGTAACTTTCTTAACGTAACGGACACGTATTTCTTAAGCGTGTGCGGAATGCATACCGAATATTTGTCCCCGGAGAGGCAGTATCAGTTGTTCCCCTCACGCTCACGCCTCTGTCCTCGCGCACCTCACGGACACGTGTGCGCTGGAGAACACTCCAGTCGCGGGCCAGTCATGGACGACAGACGACATGCATCCTCTCCTCGCTCCGTGCATACGCCGCATTCTGGCTCACACGCAGCGCACGCAGGGGAAATCTCAGTCCGCAGAAAATGCCCCGCGTCTTCTGAACTGGGTCACCGAGAACACTCGCCAGCTGTCAGGGTGTTTTTCTTTAATTGCCCTGACGTAAGATTATCCCGTGTAACCCGGCCGTTAACGGGGGCCCCTCCTGAAGGCAGTCGGGGTTTCTTCTGAGATTCCGCTCTTGCGGGAGAAAACATGGCCCTGCCCCTTTTAGATCGCCACATGAACAGCTTCGGTTTCTTTCTTTTTTTTTTTTTTGTGCATTCCAGTTCTTTTCTTGCCTTGGGCCATGTTTAAAAAAAATAAATAAATAAAAAATTCTGCAATGGATGTAAAGTTTTTTTTTTTTTTTTGCAAATTCCACTGTGAAACCAACTGAATGGAATAAAAAAAAAAATGTGCATCCAATTGTTGCTCTTTTTAACAGCAGTCAGATGTGTTCCATTTTAAATAAGTGGCTTAGTGAATATTTGGCAACTGGCAAACCTGCTTAAATTACTTGCGCATTTATCTGGACTCGTTATCGTGCAGACCTGAAGGGGGTGCCAACGAGGCTTCCATGACAGGTCTGCGCTTTGATCGTGTGGTAATTCTGTGTGAAAGCCATAACATGCTTTTTGGCAGCGGTGTTGCAGGAAGCCCAGCACTGAATATTATAGGTAATGTTCATGCAAACCTTGCACTGCATGTTTGACCAGCAACTATTTAGCTACACACTGCAGCATTCTGTGCTATCCACTCACCTGAGAACCTTCCCTTTTACAAACATAGTTTCTTGTGTCTTCAGCGGGTCTAAAATGAACACTGAGAGTTTTACTGTGTGTTTGCAATTCAATATTATTGTTATGTATATTTGTGCCTTGGAAGATTGTAATCCCTGATAATTCAACTTTTTTCAATGAGCTGGAAATGATTTCAATTTTGTTTTGGCTTATTTGTTCATATTTGCATCCAATTGGCTAATCTTCAGCAACAAAGAACAGCACTGCATACCCAATGCACTACTGAACCTGTATGTCATTATATCATTTTTGGTCTGGAGTTTAGTGAAATCATTATTTATCAAGGATGAAAACGAATACTAAGCCCTGTGAGGTTAATTATGACAATAGCATTTAACATTTAAACCAGCAAATCCAGGGATTTTGCGATTTGCTCCCAGGCGGGCAAGCTGGCCAATCAGGATCGGTCTGCGAGCGTTTAGAACCGAGGCCTAACAAAGCGTCTGTCCCGCTGGACAAGGAGCCGTTGTGTTTCTGCCTCCTTTGTCATCGCCGTGTTTTTCTAACGGATGATGTTTCGGTCGAGACATCCGATCACGCGATCCTCCTTCTCGAACGGAACCTGCCGTCAAAGACCACACAAGACACCAAGGCCGTCCAGGGTTCTGGCTCCACCGCTCGGCACTACACTTGCGTGGCCCAGGGTTTGTGTACACGGACTGACAGGGGAGTTTCGGGTTATGTTCCGAGCAAAATATTGTAGAAAAATAATCTGCGAAATATCGGAGATATTTGAAGCATTGTTAGTATTACCGTGGATTTATTTGCCTGTGGGTTCCTGCGCTTCGGGTCAGGAAGTTTGCCGGTTGTAAGGACATATCGGATGAGCGATGAAGGCTAGTGGAATGCAGAGAGGAGGATAAGCTGACATGCCGTGGCCCTGTTGTTTTACAGTGCGGAGAGAGGGAGAGAGGCTGTGTCCTCCTGCGACTCAATCTGAGACTGTCGGCCAATCACACTCATGTCCCGTGCTGGAGCCTCTTATAAACCACGCCCATTTGTAAGGGTACGATGGACTCCTGAAACCTCGGCTGTCAATCGAGAAAAAGTGACTTTACTGGTTTGTAAGTCAAAAGTGGGTAAAGTCGTACTGTGAGGTACAACCTGCATGCTACCACAGACTGAAGCTTCCAAGATCATCAGTTCAGTTTGATGTAAAAAAAAAATGCAAAAAGCAAGTACAAATATTTAGGTCAAGAAACCTCCTCCCATGCATTTTCAACAGTGCTTTCTCACAGGTGAGATCATTAACACCGTCCTTGGAAGACAAATATTCCTCTCGTGTTCTTTGACAGAGTCCACTGTGCCTTGCGGGAAAAGAGCCATTACGCGTGTTTCTTGGCTTTCCTGAACAAGCTTTTTTTTTAAAGGTACTTTTTTGTGCGAGACCAATCTTGGTTTGCTCTTTTGTTTAATTCCACTCCAGAAAAATGAATGAAATCCCAGGTGGGTGACTTGCATGATTGTCTTTTATTATATAACTAACTCAGCCCAGTGACCACACTACATGCTGTGCCACAATGACTTCTCATAGCCAACATCATGCCATACTTTATTGTCCCTTTAGGACAGTTGGGCTGAAATTGTGTAGTGCCTTACACCTCAAGATATCAAAGTAATTTACAGAGAAGGGAAATTCACCTCAACCACCACCAATGGGTCGTACCCATATTGGTGTTGCCTATTGTGTAAGAATGCTTGCCTATTGTGCCAGAATACTCACCACTCACCATATGTCACCTGATTGTATCACCAGGCTGCAAATTTATTCCGGCAGAATTATTACACCAGAATATTTTACTACTTTCTTTCTAGGTCTCTGGTGGATTCCATCTTAAAACCACCTGGGCAAGCCATCATTGGTGCAGTTGCCCCAGGGATCCAGTTGATCCGGTTCAGAAGTAACAGGGATCAGGTGGATTTAGTGGATAGATCCAGTAGATTAAGCACAGCAACACCAGGGATCCAGTCATTTAGCATATGGTGGTTTTAGCGCAGTGGGTGTCCACTCAATGGGCAGGGAATGTACTCTTCAGATTGCTGCAGAAATATAGACCTTACAAAAGAGTCACAAACTGTGTGGAACTATGTGCTGTGAACTGCACAGACTGAAACACGTGCCTTCAAAACCAGTCGACACAATTACACTTCAATGGAAATATTGCTGCCTCTTTAAAGACTTTTAAGAATTACGATAGATGCTATTTCGAGATTGAGGCTCAGTTTTGGTGGACCATAGAGCTCCACCGCATGTTATCAAATTGGCACCCTGTTTCAAGACCCACATGAAGGAGCAAACATTTCTGCCGATATGCTTCATGGCGAGGGGGAATTTTAATTTGGGGCAGACTTATTGCACGCTAGACATTCTCTGTGTCCTTATTTTTACAGTGCAGTTTTAGTGTTTTTATTTTTGTGCTCAACGTCCTGATATAGGGCTTCCTGCCATTGTCTAAGTCTGCCTCCGGCCTCTTCAGAGACAGTCCCTCCCCCCCTTCTCTCTCTCTCTCTCTCTCTCTCTCTCTCTGTCTCTCTCTCTCTCTCTCTCAATCTTTTTTTCTCTCTTTTCTCGTCTCACTTGTGGGGCTCCACTGACAGAAGTGCAAGGAAGGACTGTGGAATTAGACTGCCAGCGTGAGATATTGGGGCAATCTGAGTGTTTAGCTTTTTCTCTTTCTCTCATTCACACTCTCTCTCTCTCTCTCTCTCTCTCAGTCCCTTTCCCTTCGACTTTATGCCATTGGCTCTGACCCCTGACACTCTCCCGGTGCCCCCCCGTCGAAACGGAGCCGATGCCTGAGCCGCCCTCGGGGGGTGGCACGGTCATGGAGAGACTCTGAGCTCCTCGAGCTGGATGTTCACGCCACGAGCCGGTAAGACCCGCTTGTTCATCTGTTTCTCCAGAGCGAGGCTGCGAGCAGGGGGGAGAGGTGACATTCGCGCAAACCGCCATTCTTTATCCTGCCGAGGAGATAGCCAGCAAGGTGCACCGGTGCTTCACTCTCAAGGGTCTCTGAGCTCTGCTAGATATTTTCTGCTCCTTCAGTGACAGACTGTGGTGCACCTAACTCTTTGGCGGCCCCAGCCTCTCTCACGTCTAATAGCCTTTTCTGTGTATTTTTGGCAGCTTGTGCTAATATTTCCATCTGTACAGTGGGCTATAGAGTTCTCACAAACTTACTGTGGGCAGTCTTGATTCGCCCAGAGAATATTTCGGAAAACATTGCGGTGGCGCATTATGAGTGGTTGTCAGGATAGGAAATAATGTCTGTTTTTTCCTTGTTTTTTTTTTTTGGTTTCGGAGTTCCAGAGTCTCTTGGGGGCTGGGGGGGGCAGCTTGTGTATCAGCCAGTCTGCATCGGAGGCACTGTCTGTGGGGAAGACAAACAATCTCAGAATGGGGGGATGAGAGGAGAACAGGGATTTTTTTTGGCTAGAATGTTTTGAAGAGTTACTGTATGGCAGTACTGTATATTGTTTGGCATAAGGGAGGGGGCCATAAAATGTTCTGTGGTGGGTTGAGAGGGAGGTGAGTTGGGGGGTGGCTGGTCCATATCATGTGTGGAGCAGGTAGAGTAGGGCCTGTCCATCTCTGAATCTCATTTTCTGTCTGTAGGTACATCACTTGTTCTTTCTCTGCCTCTCTTTATTTCCCCTGCATCTCTCCTTGATATTCTGCTTGTTACCCCTTCCTTGGACAGATAGGCAGACAGACAGATTGACAGACACAGTTTAGATATCACCTCCACGCACGTTATGCATGCACTGGGGCCCTATACCATTTGTTTTGACCTGTAGTGCGATCCCGTTGTGTTCTCCTGTCTCTGACACATACTGCATTTAAGGCCCTGTCCCTGGCGCTGTGATGAGATATGTTTATGAGGCAGCCACATTATATATTGCTTTGCATTTTCTCTCCTGGCCACAATATATAAGGAGAGCTGTCCCGTGTTTTAGTTTTCAGGTTAGAGGTGACAAAAATGACGATAATAAGCCTTCTAATTGGTTATTGCAACATGAAATATCGCTAGCCTGAAGGCCAGGGCTGAAGCCTTGTCAGCCAAACATGAACTGTCTGAACTGTCAACGCTGTAGAGACTTGCCTGAAGCAAATGGAAAAAAAGCTGATGTGGACAAGACTTCAGGAATTATCAATGTCGGTTTCAGATTTCAGCTTGCTCCATGAACCAACCTTAAAGAATATTAATATTATTCAATAAAATGAATGTAAAGTACTGTGACATAAATCAAGCACACTTTACTATGTGTGTTTGTGTGTGTGTGTCTGACACCGTAGATGTCAAATGAGGCCTTCATAGCTATTACTTCCATGGTGTAGTCAGTTAAAGTAGCAGTAATTTCAGTGGTGATACCCCACAGTCTAGAAAGAAATCTAGAAAGAATCCACAGTTTGGCATAGTATTATCTAGAATGGGCAGATTGATTTTTCCGGTGGAATGAGCACCAGCTCCTCTAAACATGAGCATTGACAGATTGAATAACAGTAGACACCCCTCTTTTATACATGAGTGATATTTGATTTACAAAATGTGCACAACCGGTAAAAGAACTCCAAACAATGTCACCAGCTCTAAAAAAATAGTGCAACTCAATGCAAACAATATAACATTTTGACAATGAGTGCTTCAGGGGGAAAGCTGTGGAATGTGATTCGTTTCAGATTTACAACAGTAGACTGTGAAGCGACTGGCTTCTGTTTAAAGCTGTAAGATGTGATACGTGATTCGTTTCAGGTGGAAAGCTGTAGAATATATGTGATTCGTTTTTCGTTGAAAGCTGAGGAACCCTGTAAGTGTTCAGTTTTGGGCAGAGAACAGTGCAATGTGTTTAGTTTCAAGTGGATAGCACCTCGGTTTAATGGCCCATGGATGTAAGCCTTTTATAACAGAGTGGAAGTAAAAAAAAAAAAAAAAGCTTGTAGGGGATTACTGCCAGCTGATTGATTAGATGCAGGTTCAAGTCACAAATCATTCCAGTATTTCCACTGTCTTATGCACACATAATAAAAGGCTGACGCAAATACTCTGTTGAACACATAGCCAGTCAGGGAGCGGAACTCTCAACCTCCTTTGAGACTGCATCCCTCTCCCTCATCTCCACCCACCTCTCTCCCTACTCTCGGCCCTTTCGTCCTTATGTAGACTGCCTCTGCCTGTCCCAGTGGAAAACGTGCTCATCGGTCAAGCTGACGATAGCACGTGCACACTTCACGATGCTTGAAGACCTTAAGCCATTGTTAAGTGCCCTCTTTGTACCTTTGACTGTCATGAAACAGTGAGCGTTGAAGTAGATCAAGAGACTGTCTCCCTCTAATGGCAAAGTAGCATTATCACATGCATTGAATACAACACTGTACTATAAAAATAAACGCCAAATCTGTACTTTGATGGATTTTTGATGGTATTTGTCTGCTGTGGTTGTCATGGCGTGTACACTGTGTACTTTTGTGAAATGCTGCTACATCATTAATTACAGAGGAATGTTTAGGTTTGGAAAGCCAGTCATTCCAGAGACTTCCAGAGACGTTGATGAGTATATTGATTGAATCACGCTCACAGAGTTTAACTGAGTTTAACAACGGTGAAGTGTTTTTTCAGGTGCCATTGTTTGCCCTTGGGAAGGCTGTCAGCTGAGTTTAAAAAAAAAATAGGGAATGAAATATTGCTTGAGCGTACGCTGTGTTTTACAATGCTGAAATGAGTGCCACATATGAGGGCTCCAGCTGTAATCTTGCGGACAGGAAATTGATGAGGTGCTTGGGATGGTTTCCACCCCGATTGTGGACACAGAAGGGTGAGGCATTACATAAAGGGTTGTGATGGAAGAGCTGTTGTTTCTGGATCTGGATGTGATGGGGAAGGGATATGTTTGCAGAAGTGGAATAATAATAATAATAATAATAATAATGATAATAATAATAATAATAATAATAACATTTGCACACAATCAGCAGTTTACAATGATTTAAAAAAAAATCTTTGTAAACTTCTGATTGTGTGCAAATGCGCTGCTTTGTAGGTGAAGTTGAAAATGATCAACACTATTGGCTGATACTCACATTGCATTAAACTGTCATGTACCAATCCATATTAATCAGCTATGAATAACTGCATTTAATTAGACAAAGTTACAACTGCATTAATAAATGTTAAAAATTGCATTAAACCACATTAGACCATGTTAATCGTCTGTACCAAATGGCATAATACCATGTTATAAAACATGCATGAAACTGCTCTCTACAGAGTCTGCTTGTTAAAAATGACTCTGAATGGACTCCAACAACTAACTCAGGGTAATGCAGTTTTTCATTTTGTTGTAATTTTTCCAGCCTGTGTATTTGTTTGGTCTTATGCAGTCAGAGCTTGTGCTGTGTATTCACTTTATTCTTGTTTTCATTGTGGTTTCACTGCTGTGTTAAACATGTTTTACAGTTAAAAACTCACAGTCATTATCAGAGTACTGAAATATCGCATTCACTTCATGTCACTATATGAGAAGTTATTTTGACTGTCTATTTCTGTTCCTTGTTTTCCCAATTATTTCCAGCATAGACTGGCTTAATTACAATTCTGCTTGCTGTTATGCAAAACTAATTGCATGACCGAGGTTAGAAAGTGAGAGGAAAGAGAATGTGTGTGAGAGAGATGCCACCCTTGATGCTAGTTTGTCTGACTCTGCAGTGCTTCAGTGTGCAGTATGCCGGAGAGAGAGCCTAACTCTGGTTGAGTAATCTGAACTTCAATAAAGGATAAACAAAAATACAATTTTAATCTGAAAATGGGGTTCTCATAAAATAATGCACTGGAAACAAAAGAATGAATGAATGAATGAATGAATGAATTGATGTAGACCAAGAGTAGACCACCTTACCTCTCCGAACATACAAGACCTAGGTAAATGACAATACATATCACAAAATTCTATTTGGGAAATATTTTATGTCATGAAAATACACTCCACGGGAGTTAAAGGCAGAATTTCGGTCTAGTTTGTCAATTTATTTCTATGAATCTCAGTTGTTTAAGATCTCACAGAAGACAGATAAAACCATACATGCACAGCTATATATGACTTGCACAATCCTACCCAGCAACCAAGGGATTTAGAGAGCACTATTTAAAATTATTAGTATAATTTCAGCTATCGTAAACATCATATACCATACATATAATAACAACATATAATAACATATTATTAATAGAAGAAAAGAAAAATCTAGAATAAAAAAACAACATCTGAAACACAATTTTAAATTTGCTCATATGCGGCCCAGAACACCTCAAGAAAAAATCCAAGCCCCCCTATTTTTTATGATGGTCTTTGTCCTTGTCTATAAAACCTCAAAGCAAAAACAAATAACAATCTCCCTTACAATTTGAAACAGACAGGCTTCAATTAGCAAAGCTTCAGTTCAATAGTAACTGATACGAACTAGGAGCCAGTTCATCATCCTTGAAAAATGACCATTTTCACTAAATAAAAACATAATGAATGGGGTGTGAGAGAGAAGGAGACATAAATGATAGAGTACTGAAAAGAAAACAAAAGAGAGGAGTGGATTTGAAGCTCGGGCTCTTGGTGTACTCATAAATCCATAGTTTTTTTTTACTGCTCTGACTCCCATAAGATTACAAAATATTTTTACCAACCCGTCAGCATCATGAAGAAACCTAATATGTTTATTTTTGTCATTTTTTAAATTCCTATTCTTTTCCAACGCTATGTACCGCAAATATCTTGTGATGCAAGAACTTATAAAGTTGGTACAGAAACACATGTGATTAAACCAAAATTCTCTGTTGGGAAATGGAAAGAAATAATGTTTTTCACTGTCCATAGTAATCATCACATCCCCTGAATTGCTATTGATGAAACATTTTGCTTGCATCTGTATTTTTCTTGGTTGTTTTGAAGATTTGTCAATACAAAGATGTATGTTATATTTGCTAATATTGACTTTAGTTTATTATCTCATAAAAAATTACCATAAAATCTACCATTGTAATTCTGTTCAACAGAAAATAAGTTATCAGTATACCAGATTTGAAATATTATTCACAGATGTTCTGGAGTTTACTGTCTGTACGATTAAGTGTTCTATGCTAATACGCTATTGCGTGGTGCATTGTTTTGACAGGCGTGCTACATGTGAGAGAATGAAGGATAGAAGGTAAAAGAAGAAAGAAGAGAGGAATTGAGAGAGAGAGATACAGGAGGGGTGTTAGGGTCTGGGAAATCTGGGGTGTGGGCTAGAGTAAGGGATAGACGTCAGGGGAGGAGGGAAGGATCTGACTGTGTGAGGGTGTGGGGGGTGCGGGCCGCTGGTATCCCTCACTCAGGAAGCCAGTGGGGAATGCGAAGAATGCAGCCAGCTACGGAGGCAACAGCAGTCACCCCAGAACAGATGTCCTGGGGGGTGGGAAAGGAGAGGGAAACTGAGATGGAGAAAGAGGCAAAGAGAGAGGGTGAGAAATAGAAATGCAGAATGAGAGTTAAGGATGAATACCAGAGAGAGGGTCTGGTGTACAGTATACAGTAGCTACACAAACACGTGTGCACACACTCACTCACACACACGCACAAACAGAACAAGGCAGATATCTGACACGATAGACATATAAGCCAAATATAGCATCTTGGAATAGAATGAAAGATAATGTAATTTAATTCTGTCTCAATGGCACTAAATTCCATGCAGTTTTGAAAGATCATTGGTTGTGTGTTTCATAAATACATCACTAAATTTGATTGCAAAGATAAGTTAATTTATCCAACTTCCCGTAAGGTGCCCTGTACACCTGTGTTATTAAAACATTATCATATTATAGCAATTCTTACATCCTGCTCTTTGGGAGCTATATGCTCTGGCTCCAACTTAGTATTTAAACTGAATTCCAACCCTAACTTAAACTTGTGTTAGACTGGCAGTGGAAGAGCAGCCATTTTAAAGCTTGAAATAATGATATATTAAAAAGATCATACAGTCTTGATGGAATAAAGAGGGACCTAATGGAATCTGTCTCTAAATGACATGGTTACATCAGAGGTCTGTGCATTGTCTATTCTGGCCAATCAAGACTACTCTATTTCTCTTAAAGCCAATCAAAGGTGTTATATGTAGCTCCAGTTTAGCCAATTGCAACTGCAGTGTAAAACCTGGTTAACAAAATGTGTTCCTTATCCCGTAGCATTGTTTGCTGACTTTTTTGATGACCTCTAGATGACTATATTCAAGTAACTGTCTCATGTCATGTTATGTCTGTTTGTATTCATAATTATAGAGAAGTTTGTCATCTGACTGGTAAAGAACTACTCGAAGGACTGTCTGAATTCTGATTTCAGATTGTGTTACTTATTGAAAATGTCTTGTGTTGACTTTCAACCTTTCCATCTGTACAGTTTTCAGCAATAAGAATGGCAAGACAGGCAAGTAAACCAGAAAAAATTATTATAAGATCAATCAATCAGAATGTCTTCATATTGTGCATTTTACAAAGAATTTGTCAGGAGCAAACAGAAGGCTCATAAATGACTTCTCCGTGAAGGTGCCCAACTGATGGGAAACAGTTTACAATACATTGTTTTTAAGGTCTTATTTTACAGTTTAATGCCATGGCTAAAATGGGATAATACTGGACTTTATTTATCTATTAAGAAATCATAATGTGCAATTGCCTTAGGTGTAGTTGTAACGTGGAAGAGGCAATCAATTCCGCCATCCACAACCTCCGTGAACATAAATGGGCCTCTGTCTCCATCCGCTTTAGCCACGTGGACAATGGCTAGACCTGTATTATCTGTTCAGCAGGTGGAGCCAGAAGACTGGAGTTTCTTTACATCGAAATAAAAAAGTTTGTGAAAGAAAACGTGCTATAGTGTCGGATTGGCTGTATAGTTCACCAATAGAAGGCCCCGTTGTAAAGAGAGAGCGAGAGAGAGAGAGAGTAGTGTCGTGTAATGTCGCGGCTATTTTTGGTGGTACCCGCCTAGTTTTCTATTTTCGTCTACCTCCGGGGTTGGACTACAAACCAACTTGCCTGCACCTCTCTTGTATTGTTGCCGAATCTTTTCTACACCTCTGGTGCTATCGCCCGGACATTGCTTCTTCGTTTTTTTCAAACGACATTGGACGAAACAATTTTTCAAATGACAAGTGATGGAGAATCTAACGGAATGAAGCTGAAATGAATGAGAAATAACCGGCGACAACATATAACCAGGAAACACTGAAGAGGATATTTTGCCTACTATTAAGAAAGTGGAAATTACAGTAGTGTCATTTTTTTTACTAAGTGCACAAAAAAGTTTCATTCCAACTTTACCTGCGTCTTATCTTGGAATATCGTGTCACTACCCATAAAGAAAACATCTGATAGAGTACACAAGGCAAGCTATTATTTGCAGAGCGACTCCTACAGTACAGTGCGACTTCATCTGGCGATAATGCTGAATAAAATGTCTAAACATTAGAAGGGAGAACAGGTTTTCTCGCAGTGATACAACAATTTACAGTACACGGCCAAGATACGTTTCAGGAAGAACGGGAACTGCGCTGGGTGCACGGAGATAGAACAGGTCTGTAGAGTCGTTTAGGCAAAATGATCAATACTACAAGTGCGTGTTTGCTCCCGGCTTGGAAAGTTTGGGGATGTTGATAATTCGTAGTGAATGAATTAAGCATGCTAAACTCGTTTAAGTCACGTGTGATTGGCTGAAAACAGTTTCCTTTGCTTTTTACACGCTCCCTGAAGCTGAAAAGTTGACTCCAGCCGTCAAAGTACTGCTCCGCTTGACAAGTTCTCTCTCCTTTCAGATGGAATCACGGCTTCATGTCATATTGTAGAAAGTGACGAACGGGAGGGAAGTGTTTCGGGAGCGGCAGGTAGGTCGCTTTCATTTCCCGCGTTATGGTTGTGTTGTCACTGCCAGAAACAGGAAAACAGTCGTCTTAATACGAGAAAAGTGGGCTACTCACTCGTGTGCGTTCGCATTCGTTTGCATATTATATCTTAATGATGGAAGTTTTAAGTATTGCTGCTGTGTGGTTTACGCATCTTTTCGGGGGCAAAGAGCTATCACTGTTCTGAAAGCAAGCGCCGATGGTCCTGCAGATAATGCGTATAAAATATTGGCAGTCTGTTATTCTATTGCAGGGTGTTTCGTTTACAGTTCAGCCAAGGAGTATTCGCAGCTTTTGGAAAACACTGGCGTACTGTAGAAGAATAGCTGACCTTGGAGGTCTTGATAGCCTTGAGTGTAGAAGTTCAATTTAAATAATTAGGCAGGAGAAGAACCCAGCATATAATTTTATTGTAACATTTTTTAAATGAATGAGCCCTGTTTATTTTATTATAAATAAAACATGGATGATTAAATTTGATACGGATAAATTTTAAAAAATGCACTATATATAAAACTGTAGGCTTTAAAGTGGATAGAATAAAATATAAAATATGAAAAGTCCCCAAACATACTTAAAATTGCTTTTTAAGAATTTGCCATGTGCTTGCTGAATTGTTACCTCTTGCATATTTGGTGGTTAATTAATTTCTGTTTATGTCATTGTAAAAGCAAACACTGGTAAAATGCAATAACTTATTTTTGTTTTAAACTTTGATTAATTTGTCGATTGTGTTTAATTTGTCACGTGTTCTCTATTGTTTTTTGTTTTTTACAAAGCTGAAAAAAATGGGTTTTCATGTTGAAATGCTACATAATCTAAATATAAAAATATAGGAATGCAAATGTGTACTTAGTATTCTCTCTAGCTATTCAAAATATGATTATAACAGTAGGAACCATGTCTTTTGCTATGCCCAAGAGGATGTCAGAATGGAGGCCAATTCTGGAACTTACAGTACAATGCAATTAATCTGTCACCATCAGCACATTCAGTTGTGAGTAGTATTTTCATTGGATGGGCTGTTAACAAATTGCATCACTGATGAAGTTCCCATTTTAGACAAAGCACCTTGTCTGTTGCCATAGCTTTAGAGTTGGAGTGTTCTTTGGCAATTTGACTCGGAGTGCAATCCTCTTGGACGCATTCTATTGCTACTGTGATCATGTTATCAGAAGAAGAAGGTCTTGTGTGTTTTGATTGTCTCTGTTGGAGTGTTGCTGTTTCTGATTTGATCGTTTGTATGAGCCCATTCTGTCTGAGCTGTCTCTCACCAAAAAATAATTACATCTGCAGTTCATTAACATATGTGTGTATATATGTGTGTGTATGTGTCTGTATATATTACACATTATTTAAGAAAATGTATTGCCCAAAATATTTATTTAACATATTGTTGAAATGATTTATGATATACATTGTGTTATTATTGTAATATAGTATTGTAATATAACATTCTAATAATACAATATAATTCGATAAATTTTGTGTGCGCGTAAAATATATTTTCTAAAACTCCTAAAATTCAATGCATTTTCCAGTGTATGTCAAATACATACCTTTTTATCGGTGCAACACATTTTTGAGTATATGTCATTTCAGTTTATTTTTGGTGTGGCTACTTGCATCCCTCCAGGGTAACAGACCTCAGCCCTGTTATTGCCCGGGTGAGTGTCAGGATGCTGAATTGGGCGTGCTTCAGGAGTGCCCCAGCGGGCCGACGGATGAAAGGATGTGCTTGGGCATCGGCCGTGAGGCGGGGGGGGGGGGGGGGGGGGGGGGTTCAGGTATTGAAGCATCATACGAGTCGCCCTTAAGTGCTTATTTTCCTTAAGGACGGTTCACCTGACACGTCAACACCTGAACCCCCCTTCAACCTCATGTAGCTTTGACCTCAGCGTTCGGTTTTTGAAGATTCAAGACTTTTGATTACGTGTGAGACTATGCCACCATTTGTCTTTCTAGATTTGTGAAGTGGTGCGGTGTCATTCATTGAACAGAAGAAACGTAGTTATGATGGTGCTGGCGGGTCAGTTATATTACTGGAGGAGCTTATCTGTTATACCGTGGTGAGGTTTTAGCCATGTTATTGGAGGGACTTACCTGTTATAAAGAGGTAAAGTTTATATAGTGATAGAGGTTTAGTGCTGTCACAGGAGGGACTTATTTCTTATATTGTGGTGAGGTGTTAACCATGTTACAGAAGGGACTTATCTATGATATGGTTGTGGAGTGGCATAAATTGAACAGAGGACTTATTTCTGATAAAGTGGTGGGTGTCACGTTACAGGAGACGTGCCCCACAACATGAGGGACTTATCTATCATATAAGGGTGGGGTGTCAGCCCAGTTACAAGAGGGAATTATTTATCTATTATCTATCTATGGTATAGTGGTGGGTGTTAGCCATGTTACAGGATGGACATATTTGTTATGATAGGGTCTCTTAGTAGGGGCCGGAGGTATTGTGTATTTCCTGTCAGTATTCTCATAGGAACAACTGTATCACTCCCCACTGTGAAGTGGCTCTTTGTACACCACAAACTAACCAAAAGTAACATGATCTTTACTCTCGGAGGACCTCCGTACGAAACTTGTTCCTGTCACTCCCATTCTCTCTCAGCGTCTGATCTAAAAACAAGTGATATGAAACTGAATGACTGTTTGAAAAATACCCAAATTTAGTAGGACTTGAGAAAATAAAGACTCAACAATAGGGAGATTGTTCTGGAGTGAAGCGTGCTGAAGATCACATGTCCTGTTCCCTGTTTGAGAGCAGGTCACCTGACCTCTCCCGTGCCTTTGGAGAAACCCAACACACCACAGGCATGTGTGCGGGCGAGTGCTCGTGTGCATATGTTTGAGCGTATGCGTGCGCACACTCGTGTTTCAAATAAATGGTAAGACGATGTACACAGTGTCAAGAAACAAAAGACAGCACTTCTTCAGTAATTCACAGTGCCCTGTATGTTGTTTTTATATCTTTTTTGCCCTGTGCTGATCCAGGATCAGATTGACAGCCAGGAAGCACTTTGACGATAGGTGCCTTATACTGATCCAGAATCAGACAGTGAGAACAGGTGCCCTGTGCTAAAAACTTGTAAAAAAAACAAGACTTTGCAATAGGGGTTTCTAAAAAATTACTTGACATAACTTGTAAGTAAAAATAAGAGAGGGTTTGAAAATTAAAGCTCTTTACTACAGGCTATGTTGATGCAAATGTATTACAGCAGTTTTTGTAAAGAAACATTGTAGCACCCATTCTAAAATTAGGGTTTGTATGTAAAAGTATTTACAACAGATTTTGTAAATAAAACTACAACAGGCCTTTTTGATTAAAGTATTTTACTGCAGGCTTTGTAGATAAAAGTACTTTACCCAGTAAAATGCCCAGTGTTAATTCAACTCTAACAGAGTACACATGGTCCTAGAAAGAGCAGGACCATATGTACTCTGTAAGAGTTGAATTAACACTGGGCATTTTGCTGTGTACAGCCGGCTTTGTTAATAAAAGCAATTTACAGCAGGTCCTGCCAATCTGTTTTTTTTTTTCTCAGAACGTTTTTAGTGGATAATTACATACATCTATGCAGAGAATTCAACTGAGCGAGTAAGAGGAGAGAGAGGGTCTGAAACACATTGTAAAAGTTCTGAGAGGATGACTCAGAGTTAAGTCGCAACACGTTAACATTTTATCACTGGTTTATTAAAACTTAATACACGACCAACTCTAATAAAACCTGAGAATCTTTGACACAGGCCTTGTTTTGCCTTAGCCGTTACAGTGCAATAGACACAATGATGCTTTTAGTATGCATATTTGTGTATATATATATATATATATATATATATTTATATATATATACAGATATATAAATATATTTAAAATATATTTATATATATACAGATCGGTGCTAAAGGAAAAACCTGAGTGGAGAAACATAAAGAATTCAGATGGTGCCAACAGGTGTACTGCATGACACAGTTAACCAATTAACATCCTATCATGCTCTGTGGCATTCATAAAAATGCTGAGCAGTTGACCTCGATTTTGGATCAAGATATCAAGAGTAAAAGATCTAAGTGACTTTGAAAGAGGGTTCATTATTGGGGCATGGATGGCAGGAGCTTCAGTCACAGAGACTGCCCAACTTGCTAATGGTTCAGTAGGAACAGTGAATAAAGTGATATCTGCATTTAGATCTATGGGAAGGACATAAGGTAAAAGGGTCAGAAATTATGGTCGAAGGCGCACATTTGATGACCGTGATACTCGTGCATTAATGGGATATGTAAGGAAAAACAGAGAATTGAATCTTCTTCAGGTGACTGAGAATGTCAATGCAAGATCAGACTGTCAGCAAGAACAGTCCATTGACAACTACATTGAGAGGGATTTTATAGTAGGGTTGCAGTGCATAAACCCCTGATTACAAAGACTAATGCACATTTGAAAATTCAGTGGTGCAAAAACCATAGGCACTAATCTACAGAGATGTGGAAATGTGATATGGTCAGATGAATCATCCTTCACTATATTTTGGAAAGTGCATGTGTGGTATACGCCAAGAGAACGGTACAGGCCTGAATGCTTGACCCCTACAGTGAGGGGGTCCGTGTTATACTGTGGGCCGCATTTTCCTGGCATGGTTTGGGTCAACTTGTCCCCTTAGAGGGAAGAGTCATTGCAAATCAATACAAAGTTATTCTGAGTGATCACCTTTATCCTGTGATGAAACAGTCCTATCCTGATGAAGACTATGACATCTCCAGTCAAAGATAACTAAGCAATATGGCGCAGGAGGCAGTGCTGTATCATGAATGCAGTGACGGCTACAGGGGAGTAGTTGGGCATTACGTGGAGTGGAGTGCTGGCGACTCTCTGTAGCCATGACTGTATTTACGATACAGCATGGCCTTGAGTGCTGTATTGTTCTCATCAAATGGTTATGACAGATTTGTCATTTTATTTTGTAAGTAACGGTTTGTGCTCAATAGGGCTGTCAAAAAATATTCGAAGTTCGAAAACTATTCAAAATTTTTTTTTTTTTAAGTTCGAACCTAAGTTTGAGCATTTGAATATTAGTTTTGGATTCTGCGTTTTGTAATTAACATGAAGAATATACAGGCTTTAATTTCATGCGGCGAATCATGTTCATGCACGCAAAGTTCATTTCCTGTGCTAACGTTACTTCCTCTGTCAACAAAAAACGTTCTGCCTAGGACCCAGAGCAAGTGGATCGTCTGGTTTTCCTTGCCAATAACCTCCGGTGATACTTTCAGCTCCATGGACACGTTACTGGTCAGCTAGCCTAGCGAGCCAGTCTCTTTTTTCACTTCGTTCAACAGATCTGGTCAGATAACAATTTAGGCTAAATAATGTTCCCATGGCAGGCTATGTTTCCTTTCTGTTCTGAAGATTTTGATAAAATTGGATGATGAAACAAGTTAAACAAACTAAACAAAGTAATTTGTTGTTTTAGGCTACAGGTATTAGCTGTTTCAATAGTTTTTGTGTTAAGATATAAACAGGGATTTCCTATAAACAATCATTTCCCTATTATTGTGATTAATAAATGCCGAGTTGTGGCAAATTACATCCATGATAAAGTGCTTTGTTCATTTGTGCATTAGGCTATAGAAACTGCAGGGGGCTCAACTGACAGCCTTAGTGCTCAAAGTGATACCGTTTATAAACACACTGTTTGAATAAATGTTACTGTATCGGATTTACACTCACTGTAGAACGCAGTCTCATCCAATCAGCAGTAAGGATCAAAACAACCAGTTTTTTTATAACAGCGATTATTCTCCCATTGTTTCATCAGAGGTGTGGTCACCCATACCAACCAAGGTTTCTGAGTATTTCCCCTAGCTTCATGCTCACCATTATCCTGCGGTTCTACCAATGTAAGTGCTAAGTTCACTTGTTAATACTGGCTGTTTTCACACGGAACAGACTGTGTAGCTAGCTTATTAGCCACATAGCGACTGAGCTTGGAAGGAACCAATCTCTTTGATTATGTCACCAACAAAAAGTGTGTACGTCACTCTCAAGGTTATGCTTCTCCTTGAGGTTTTTCCAGGGATGTGCCTTGTGTTTTCATTTAGAAAAATGCATTCCGCGTGATCAGGGCTTTAAGTATCTGTAGGCTGGGAGATTTAACTGGGAGATCTTGATATACATGTGCCACAAAGGGGCCACAACTATGCCCTCTACCACTAAATAGACCTCCAGTAAGTTGATGCCTGCTCAGAGGTACTGAAACAGAGGGTCCACTAAAGCAGCGGAGCAAAGAGGAAACATCACCTTCATGGTTAAGCAGACCCATCGGGTGACTCTCTGTGGCGGCCTCTAAATACCAGCATTATGTTGAAGGGAATTAAAACCAGAAGTAGATCATGAATACTTTTGTTCCCAGCCACTGCCAGTTATTATAGTGTTTATAAGTTGTAAACATACTTGGGTGTAGGCTACTTTGGATGCACATGTGCTCTGTCAGAGATTTCTATGACTGAATTTTATTGATATTCATTTAAAAAAATCAATGCTGTCCTTTGATATTATTGTATGAATGGAATGGTATGTACATATATCTTGTAGAATATTTTTTCAAGTTACATGTTAAAATGAACAATTAGACATTTGTCTCTGCCGCTTCCCGTTTAAGCTTAAACTGTTAGACTGAAACTACAATCTCCCATAATGCATTTATTCCATGCCCTCAAAAAAACACCTGTTGTAATCTAGAAATTGATTTATAAGCCTGTAGTTTGATTTCTTTCAAACAATGCTGCATATACAGTATGCCAGTATATATATATATATATATATATAATATGGGAAGGCTCTTCAGCAGATTTTGGAACATGGCTGCGTGGATTCATTTCATTCCATCCCATTCAGCCACAAAAGCATTAGTGAGGTTGGGCACCGATGTTGGGCATAAGGCCTGGCTCGCAGTCGGCATTCCAATTCATCACAAAGGTGTTTGATGGGGTAGAGGTCAGGGCTTTGTGCAGGACAGTCACGTTCTTCCCCATCACACTCAGCAAACCATTTCTTTATGGACCTTGCTTTGTGCAGGAGGCCATTGTCAGGCTGAAACAGGAAAGGGCCTGCCCAAAACTGTTGCCGCGATGTTGAAAGCGCACGATTCTCTAGAATGTCATTGTATGCTGTGGTATTAAAGGGCACAAGCTCAAACCATGTAAAACAGCCCCTGACCTTTATTCCGCCAGTACAGTTGGCACTACGCATTCCATCAAACCCAGATTCGTGCGTCAGACTGCCAGATAGTGAAGCGTGATTCATTACTCCAGAGAACGTGTTTCCATTGCTTCAGAGTCCGGTGCCGGTGTGCTTTACACCACTCCAACTGATGCCTGGAATTGTGCATGGTGATCTTAGGCTTGTTTATGGCTGCTTGGCCATGAAAACCCAATTCATGAAGCTTTTGAGGAGCAATTCTTGTGCCAACGTTGTTTCCAGATGTAGTTTGGAACTCTGTAGTGAGTATTGCAACCGAGGACAGATTCAGCACTTGGCGGTCCTGCTCTGTGAGCTTGTGTGGCTTATTGCTTCACGGCTGAGCTGTTGTTGCTCCTATATGTTTCCACTCCACGATAACAGCACTTATATTTGACTGGGGCAGCTCTAGCAGGGCAGAGATTTGACACTCTGACTTGTTGGAAAGATGTCATTCTATGATAGTGCTATGTTGAAAGTTATTGAGCTCTTTATTACAACCCATTTGACTGCCAATGTTTGTCAATGGAGATTGCATGGCCGTATGTTTGATTTTATGCACCTGTTTGCAATGGGTGGCTGAAATAGCAGAAACCACTAATTAGAAGGGGTGTCCACATACTATATATATATGTGCAAAAATATGTAAAGATATATCTTTTCTTGATTTGGCTCTATAATCATACTTTGTATGTGGTTAAAATTCAGATTTTCAGCTTTCCTACATACCATTAAACAGCTGAGGCCTGCATCTATTCATTTTTTTAATTGATTTTTTTATTTAACCTTTATTTACCCAGGGTAGGTTCACTGAGCACGGATGCGCTTTTGCAGGAACGCCCTGCTTCACACTCATACACATTCACACCTGGAAGCTGCCCAGTACAACCACAATCCTCTATTGTTGGCCATTGAGTAGCTCCACTACTACTATTATTACTACTACTTTTTACAGTTACCAGTTGACAAATGGGCTTCCTTTAAACATCTGTATCACTTTTCATAGCACCTACTCAGTCAGTGGGTTGGACAAAAGAAACTCAGTGTAGACCAGTCAGGCTCTGAACATGGACTCTCTCACGCGACCCACGCGTGTGCACTCACACACGCGCACCTGCGCGTTTGCGCACACGCGCGCATGTCGTGCATGTTTGGTCGCGCTCTACACAGAAGAGAGAGAAGAACGCACGGCGAAAACACGCAGAGGCGCGAGTGTGCGCTAAACCTATAAATACGCGGACAGATGCACGGCGCACACGCGCGGGACTCGCGCGGGCGGACGGGCCCTCCAGCTGCTTCGGAAGCGGCGGACCCCAACGTCTCCGACAGCTGCGGATTTCTCCAGTCCTCCCATGGGGGGGTGGGGGGGGGGGGGCGGACGAGGAGGGAGGGGGCACGTGAAGAAGAGAGAGGGGAAGGAGAGAGGGAACGCGAGAGAGCGAGCGAGAAAGGCCGTGAAATGGAGGGAGTAAAAGAGGGGAAAGAGAGAATGCGAGCGAGATTGAGCTGAGCTGAATGCGGCCAGCCCCGTGCTATTAATAGAGATCCTGTCTTGCACAAGATTGATTTAGCAAAAACATGGCTAAAACTGTATCGCCTCAAGACTTGACCACGAGGCAGTGCATGCTGAGAAACGCCATTAGCGTCAAGCACAAAGTGGCTGCTCCTCTGTTTTATCTTTACAAGTGCATATGAAAATATGTTAAAGATATACAAAGTTGCACAAAGTACACACACACGTGCATTATAAAGGAGTCTTCGGTTTTTCTGGTAGCTTATGCATTCCCTCCTGCTTGGCTTTCTCTGTGATGCGTATGTGTGTTGATGTGTATCATCCTCGTTCTTACTGTGAACACAGCTTGGACTTTACTCATGCAATAGAGGTTCCCAGCTTGGCCTCTGAGAAGGCCTACGATTTTACTCTACGGCTACTCCTAGACTAGGGATCTCAAACTCAATTCCTGGTTGGGCTGATCTGTCTGTTGGTTTTAAATGGTAACAGTTGGTAACTGCAATTAAGTGCTTCATTTAAGCCACAGATTCGCTAAAGAGTCAGCAAACCTTGTTTCCAAGGCCTAAATTGGCTGTGGATTGAAATGAAATCAGAGGACCGAGCAGGGACCGTGGTCCTCCACGAATGGAGTTTGAGACCACAGTCTGAGGCTCCAGCCATTTATCTGCCGGCGGTGGGTTTGACCCATCCTGGGTGGGACTTTTGCCATGGTGAGCCCTCCACCCAAATGCCACGAAATGTCTGCCCCTGTGGTTCAGTGTGGGGCTGGGGTTGTGTAGGAGAGTTGCCGGGCTGTGGGACTGTGGTCTGGGGGATTGTGGGATACCTGTGGTGGGAGCACTTTCAAACAGAAAGAGCTCTTTAAAATCATGTAAACAAACCGGCGACACCGGGATGTTATTTCTGCGGTTCCAGAATACGCGCTTTCTTTGACGAGTAGCACCGTATACGTGCGTGACGCATTATCTGCGTGAT